>NC_048321.1:1156524-1178755 GCF_013100865.1 Trachemys scripta elegans
TAATCACTTAAAATCTGCCTTTTATAGTTAATACATTTGTTTTGTTTATTATTAAACCTAGTTTGTGCAATTTCTAACTGGGAGTGGGGAGGCAAGAAGCTATGCGCATCTCTCTCCACATTGAGGGAGAGGGCGAATTTTTATGAGCTTGCGCTGTGCAGATCTTTCTATGCAGCCTAAGAGTATTATTTTGGGTTTATTCCCCAAAGGGGCTGTGCACGTGAGTGCTGGGTAAATCCTCTCACACAGAGCTGACTCCAGTCTGTGTCTGCAGCTAGCTGTGGCTCTACCTGTGTGTGTGTGTGTGTGTGTGTGTGTGTGTGTGTGTGTGTTGCAAGAGGCAAGAGAGCCTAATTCAGCAAACCAGGGAGAGGGAATCCAGGCTAGTGGAGCAGGAGGGGCTCAGTGAAACCCCAGTACATCAGGTGGCATCCCAGAAGGGGGGTGTAACATTTCTGAAATTTATCTGTGTTCCCCATCCTGAGTTTCCAACCCCTAAGACTCACTCTAAGGCCAGATGCAGCAGTGATGTACAGATGAGGGTTAATGACCCTGCAGCCCCCTCCAGAGATGCCAGCTGTGTGAATATTCTCCGACACTCAGATCACACAGTGATGGGCTCCAGTACCAAACCAATAAAGCGAGGGTGTGGGGATAGATAAGTATAGAGATAGAGAAGGTGTATAGGGATAGATAGATAGATGGGTGTGTAGGGGATAGATCAGGGGTGGGAAAACTATGGCCCGTGGGCCACATCCGGCCCGTGGGACCATCCTGCCCGGCCTCCGAGGGTGCCTGGCCCAGGAGGCTCACCCCCGGCCCCTCCCCCGCTGTTTCCTCTCCCCCGCAGCCTCAGCTCGCTCGCTCCGCTGCCGGCGCAATGCTCTGGGCGGTGGGGTTGTGAGTTCCTGGGGCAGCGCAGCTGCAGAGCCCGATCTGACCCAGTCTCTGTGTTGCGAGGAGCTCTGCCAGCCACTGGTACTCCAGGCAGCACAGCAAGGGGGCAGGGAGCAGGGGAGGTTGGATAGAGGGCAGGTGAGTTCGGGGTGGTGGTCAGGGGGGAAACTGGGTTGAATGGGGGCAGGGGTCTTGGGGGGGTAGTCAGGAAGGGGAGGAGGGTTGGATGGGGCAGCAGGGTCAGTTGGGGCAGGGGTTCTGGGGGCAGTCGGGACAGGGAGAAGGGGTGGTTGGATGGGGAAGGAGTCCCGGGGGGCCATCAGGAATGGGGCGGCAGAGGTCCGGGGGAAGTCAGGGGACAGGGAGTGGGGGTGTGTGAATGGGGCAGGGGTCCTAAAAGGGCCATCAAGGAAGGGGGGGGGGGGGTGGGAGGGGGCAGGGGCCCCGGGGGGGGCAGATAGGAGGTGGGGGCCGGGCCACGACCCGCTCCCCTAACCAGCCCTCCATACAATTTATGAAATCCGATGTGGCCCTCAGGCCAAAAAGTTTGCCTGCCCCTGGGATAGATGGTTGGATAGATAGATAGTGAAGGTGTCTGGTGATAGATATTCTCTAGCAGTCCATATCTGAGGAATCACTATTGTATTAACTGATGCCAGGAGGTGCCTATCTGCCCTGTATTAGGCCCTGCCTGGGATTCAAGGTGATGCATGTTTCCCTGGAGCTGTCCTTGTTGGTTGCATACATGGAAAGGGCTCGGGGTGCAGAGGAGACAATGGGTGCCTAGGGATTGTCTCTGTCTCTTTCTCTCTCAGGAGCCATCCCCATGGGGCTGCTTTGCGCTCTGGCAACTCATGAAGCAGGGTCACTGCCCTGGTAGCTGAACTCAGGCTTAGTTAAGCAGCCATCTCTCCAGTGGAATGTGCTGGCTGGGAGCAGGGCAAGATAATGGAGCAGCTGATACAGGAGAGTAATATAATTAATGCCAATCAACATGGGTTTATGGAAAATAGATCCTGTGGATATAACTGGATATCTTTTTCTGATGAGATTACAAGTTTGGTTGAGAAAGGTAACAGTGTTGATGTAATAGACTTCTGTAAGGTGTTTGACTTGGTACCACTCAACATTTTGATTAAAAAATCACAATGATATAAAATTAACATGACGCACATGAAATGGATTAAAAGCTGGTAACGGATAGGTCTCAAAATGTAACCGTAAATAGGGAATTATCATTGAGTGGGTGTGTTTCCAGTGGGGTCCCGCAGGGATTGATTCTTGGCCCCAGACTATTTAACATTTTTATCCATGACCTGGAGGAAAACCTACAATCATCACTGATAAAGTTTGCAGATGACACAAAAATTGGGGGAGTGATAGATAAGGAAGAGGACAGGTCACTGATACAGAGCAATCTGAATCAATTGGTAAACTGGGCACATGGAAACAAAATGTATTTTAATATGGCTACATGTAAATGTATGCATCTAGGAACAAGGAATGTAGTCCATGCTTACAGGATGGGGACTCTACCCTGGGAAGCAGTGACTCTGAAAAAGATTTGGGGGTTGTGGTGGATAATCAGCTGAACATGAGAACCCAGTGCGATGCTGTGGCTAAAAGTGCTAATGTGATCCTGGGATGCCTACACAGGGGAATCTCAAGTAGGGAGAGAGAGATTATTTTACCTCTGTACTTGGCAGTAGTGTGACCACTGCTGGAATCCATGTCCAACTCTGGTGTTCACAATTCAAGAAGGATGTTGATCAGTTGGAGAAGGTTCAGAGAAGAGTCATGAGAATGATCAAAGGATTAGAAAACAGTCCTGATAGTGATAGACTCAAGGAGCTCGATCTGTTTAGTTTAAAAAAAAAAAAAAAAGGATGAAGGGTGACTTGGTTACAGTCTGTAAGTACCTACATGGGGAACAAATATTTACTAATGGGCTCTTCAAGTAGCAGAGAAAAGTCAAACATGATCCAATGGCTGGAAGTGGAGCTAGACAAATTCAGACTTGAAATAAGGTGTAAATTGTTAATTGTGAGGGTAATTAACAATTGGAACAATTTAGGGAGGGTTGTAGTAGATTCTCTGTCACTGGCAATTTTTAAATCAAGATTGGATGTTTTTCTAACAGCTCTGCTCTAGGAATTATTTGGGGGCAGTTCTCTGGCCTGGGTTATACAGGGGTCAGACTAGAAGATGATCACACTGGTCCCCTGTGACCTCAGAATCCATGAATCTTTGCTCTTGAGGGTGCCAGAGTTGCAACTTTACCATTCCAGCAACGTCAGCTCCCTAGCAGCTGTTCCCAGCGTAGATCTAGGTGCTGTGCTCAGCAGAGCCTGGACCCGTTTTCCTGCCCAGAGCAGAGATGGGAGATAGCAGCAATGTGTCAGGTTGCACGTGACATGCCATGCACTTGGCAGGACTGGGCCTTGGAGGGGTTCAGGAACAGCTGCAGCCATTTAGCTGCAATGGCCAGGTGAAGCCAGGCCCAGGTGGAATGTTTCAATGTGGCCTGGTGACTTTGGGAGCAGCATCCTTCCTGGCACTGCCAGCCTGTCTAAGCAGCAGAGGGTAGATTCAATTTTCAGAAGCCGCTGCTCAGGGGAAGTGAGTTCCATGACCAAATCTCCCCAGCGGGGCAGCACAGAACACAGCAAAGCCCGGCAGGTTGGATCTACCTGAGTCAGCATGCAGCAGAGAGGTCAGCCCTCCCCTTGCCTCTGCCAGGGTGGGGAGTGCAGCACAGGGCCATTGCCCTCCCAAGGGCTGCAGCTAGGCTGACCAGACAGCAAGTGTGAAAAATCGGGACAGGGGTGGGGGGTAATAGGAGCCTAAATAAGCAAAAGCCCCAAATATCGGGACTGTCCCTGTAAAATCGGGACATCTGGTCACCCTAGCTGCAACAGTGGGTGCCCTCCCTGGTTACTTTGGTGCGTTGGAGTGGGGTTTGCCCTGCTTACCTCAGGAGATGCAGGGCTGGGGGGAGAGGTGGGAGGCAGGGGGTAGCTGGCTTCCTCCCACCCCCAAAGATCACATCCCTTCCCTTAGAATTTGAGCCTGAGCCCGTGATGTACCAAGCAGCAGCGGCAGGGGGCAGTGAGCTTGGGCAGCTGAGGGCTTTAGGTTTCTGACCAGAGATAGGTGCTGCCCATTTCTGCTGAGCACTTTGTAAGGCCCACAGGAGCAGGCTCCCCCGCTGCAGCCTCGGGAGGGCTGTATGCCTCAGACAGCCCCTGAGACTCACATCCCACCTGGTCCTGCGCACCAGGGAAGCACAGAACCCTTATCAGCCTGCCTTCCTCCTGGGGCCAGGATTGCCTCCTGTGGATCTCCAGGCACCTGGGGCTGTGATATCCTGCCGCGGCCTCTATCCCTGGGGCTGTGAGTGCCCCCCCGGGGAGCTGTGAGTGGCCCCATCCCCTGGGGCTGTGAGTGCCCCCCCCATCCCTGGGCCTGTGAGTGCTCCCCACATCCCCTGGGAACTGTGAATGCCCCCTGTCCCCAGGGATGGGAGTGCCCCCTCCCTGGGCTGGGAGTACCTCCTGTCTCTGGGGCTGAGTGCCCCACATCTAGGGTTTAATTTGTCCCCAGGCTTGCTAGGGTTGAGTAAGTCTGCTGTGAAAAGTGATACTTGTATGTTTGTTAATATCACTTTTCACAACAGACTTACTAGCTAGAAATGAATAAATTACAATCATTTGGACATGTATATGTGCATATTTATTAGTTTTTCCTAAAGCTAATCAAGTATTTTAGAGGGGAAAAAATGAGAGCGGCCACCAGCAGGAGTTGGTGGCCGCACTATCAGGCCACTTAAAAATTTGTCCTGAGAACCCCTGATCTGGAAAAAGGGATAAACAGTGAGGGGCAAAATTTGCAGATGATACAAAACTACACAAGATCATTAGGTCCAAAGCAGACTGCGAAGAGTTACAAAGGAATCTCACAAACTGGGTGACTGGGCAACAAAATGGCAGATGAAATTCAATGTTAATAAATGTAAAATAATGCACATTGGAAAACATAATCCCAACATCACATATAAAATGATTTGGTCTAAATTAGCTGTTACCACTCAAGAACGAGATCTTGGACTCAAAGTGGATAGTTCTCTGAAAACATCCACTCAGTGTGCAAGCGGCAGTCAAAAAAGCAAACAGAATGTTGGGAATCATTACGAAAGGGATCGATAATAAGATAGAAAATCATATTGCCTCTATATAAATCCATGGTATGCCCACATCTTGAATACTGCGTGCAGATGTGGTCGCCTCATCTCAAAAAAGTATATTGGAATTGGAAAAGGTACAGAAAAGAGCAACAAAAATGATTTAGGGGTATGGAATGGCTGCCATATGAGGAGAGATTAATAAGACTGGGACTTTTCAGCTTGGAAAAGAGATGACTAAGGGTGGATATGATAGAGGTCTATAAAATCATGACTGGTGTAGAGAAAGTAAATAAGGAAGTGTAATAACACAAGAACTAGGAGCCACCAAATGAAATTAATAAGAGGCGGGTTTAAAACAAACAAAAGGAAGTATTTTTTCACACAACTCTCAGTCAACCTGTGAAACTCTTTGCCAGAGGATGTTGTGAAGGCCAAGACTATAACAGGGGACCAAAAAGAACTAGATAAGTTCCTGGAGGATAGGTCCATCAATGGCAATGGTGTCCCTAGCCTCTGTTTGCAGGGGATTGATCACTTGGTAATTGCCTGTTCTGTTCATTCCCTCTGGGGCACCTGGCACTGGTCGGAAGACAGGATACTGGGCTAGATGGACCTTTGGTCTGACCCAATATGGCCGTTCTTATGTTCCCAGGGATGGGAGTGCCCCCCGGTGCTGTGAGTGCTCCCCCCATCCCCTGGGGGCTGTGAGTGCCCTCCTGTCCCCAGGGATGGTAGTGCCCCCCAGGGCTATGAGTGCCCCCCCATCCCTGGGCCTGTGATTGTTCCTCCCCTCCCCCCGACTCAGGGGCTGTGAGTGACTCTTTGCCCTGGGCAGTGAGTGCCCCCCATCCCTAGGGCTGTGAGTGCCGCTCTGTCCCCAGGGTTATGAATGGCTGTGCGATGCCCTTTGCCGCACCTCCCTGTTCACTGCTCTTTGCTGTCCCAAGGAAGTTCCTGGATAGTCCCCTCTTAAATGGCTCTGCGGGGAAAGGGGACTGTTGCTCCTGCCCCACCCCACCCCACCCCGCTGGGCCTAGCAGCCAGGACAGATGGGCACAGGTGCTGCCAGTGGTTCCCTGGGCACAGCGCTGGTGCAGAGCTAGGAGGTTTGGCACCCAATCACCTGGGTTCAAAGTGCTCCAGGGAGCTGTGAGTGGGCTGGAAGCTCCGAGGCTGGAAGTGGGAGTGATGGCCCCACTGCTGATGGACTGAGATCTCAGCCCCCACCCCCCAATTCTTTCTTTCTTTCCCATCAGATGCAAAAAGGAAGGGATTCCCAAAAGGCAGGAGGTCAGCCTGCAGATTGGAGTGGGGGGAGGGGAGAGCTGGGATTCAGGATTCATGAGTTCTTGCCCCAGATCTGGGAGGGGGTGTGGCCTTGGGCTCTAATCCAGCCAGTGGAACAAATGCAAGGGCCTGCTCATGGAGCTGTTACAGGGGAAGGATCTGGTCCTGAACAGAACTGCTATTGTGTGTGTGTGTGCGCAGAAGGTTTGCACATCTCTGTGTGTCCATGTGCATGCAGGATGGGGGTGGGGGGGCATGTTTGTGTGTGTGTGTGTGGGGGGGGTGTATCTGTGTGTGTGTAGGGTGGCAGCTAGGCTGTGCTCGTGTGTGGGCCGGGCGCTGCTTGGTACTGGGGTTGAATTGATGTGGAAGCTGTTGTGAACTGTGGGCACTGGTTGCTCCAGCACAACGGGCCGTGTTTCTAACGCTGCTCCGGCCACACACCCCGTTCAGCCAGTCACCCCGTTCAGCCAGGCGGGTCTGAGAGTGGACTTGGAGCCAGGGGCACATCACACAGTGGCTCATGCCTTGCCCTGGCAGTGGGCAGCAGCCCCTGCCCGGCCCTCCCTGCGTCACCACCCTGCCCATCACTCTGAGCCCAGGAGACTATTAAGGACAGAGCTCCAGTTAGAGGAGTTAAGAGTAACTAATACTGCGGGTAAGCAGCTTTCCTGCATCTCCCGGCCCATGTGAGTCAGGCAGCTCTGCGGGCTTAGAGGCTGCTTGTGGAATGACTCCTGGCTCAGTCCTGCCCTTCCCATGGCCTTCCCTCCGGTCACCACCTTCCCTAAGCCCGGTCCCCCCGGGGCATGTGGTCTGGGGAACTGGGGTTAAACAGAAGCAGCCCCTCTGCCAATAAGCTGCCTCCCCATCCTGTCAGATCCATTCAACCAGGTCACAGCTCCCGGGTTGTGACATCACAGCCCACTGCCATGGCAATGCCTGCGATGCAGTGGACACAGGATTAATTATGATATCACTAAATGGGAGGGAACAAGCCTCAAAAGATCAACGTCCTTTCTGGGGGAGAGGGACACTGAAGTCTGTGGGGGAAGAGGGGAGGCTCCCTGGCTGCTGGTTCCCTGCAGCCAGAGAATGGCAGGGCATCCACTAGGTTCTGGGGGCAGGAGATGCGTGTGCCAAGCAGGGATTGGCACTGCCTCTCTGTGCCCAGGGCAGGGAGCCGAGGGGTGGGGTCTGTGCCCAGGAGTCTCATCCTGGGAACAGAGAAACCCCATGGGAAAGCATGTGGCTTTGGCCCTGCAGAGAGGGCCTGTCATGGGCCATACTCCCATCGGCTCTTTCTATCCCTCACTTAAATTTAAGTAATGAAACCTTTATTTTAAAAAAAGAAAAACTTGCTTGATATTGATGAAATTCTGTTTATGACACACTGATGAGCGATTTAGTGTTCTCCCTGCAAACTCCCAGAGTCTGTTTTTTCCCCCCACCCAGTCCCTCCCATAACAAAGCAAATTTTACCCACTCCCACTATTATGACAGCGGGTCCTGGAGAACCTATGGGATCCCAGACCTGCTGCAGGGTTCTATCTCACAAGCCAATACATGGCAGCCCAACTTCCTGTCTGCCAAGCCCAGAGAGCGATACCACAAGCTGGGCACCGTTACTTCCAAGTGGCACCTGTTTAGCTTGAAAAGCAAGTACACGGAATGGAGCCAGCTGTGTTTCCTGCCGTGGGAGCAGCCCCCTGAGGCCAGACAGCGATTACATGGACTGTATGAAAGCAGAGGCCCAGAGTAATGTGTCTGCTGGGAGGATACACATAGACACGCTGGCCTGGGGCGCAGAACCATGGATAACACACATCAGGAGATAGGCTCCAGCCAGGCCACTAGTGCTGCTTAAATGCCCATTGGAGGTGTAGCACAAACCCAGGAGCGATTCTCCAGGCAGGCCAGCAAATAGCGATGCCAGCACAGTGCTTCCACCCACACGTGCTGGCATGGGCAGATGCCAGCGCTGTCCAGTCTGTGGGGAGTGATCTCCTGATCACCAAAGCACAGCACCCGGTCCCTTGGGTAGATCCTTACCAGCTGGTCATCTGGACGCAGCATACGCCTTGGAGAGCAAACGCCAACCAGCCCCTGTGACGTGCTCTGGATGGGTAGGGGGCTAGGGAACTCCCTTCTCCCAGGACAGGTCTTGCCATGTCCAGAGCACATTGCACAACCACTCCTCTGTGCAGCCCTGCACCCAGGCCCAGCTCCCGCTGTGTGCAGAGCAGCCCCACAAAGGGAGGGGAGGGGAGGGGAACCTAGGTGGTGGGATGTGTGTGGGGTGGGTGCACTGGAGACCAGAGATACATGTGGGGTTCAGCGTCTGCATGGGTCTCCCCAGGCTTTTCCCCCTACTTTTAGACCTGGAATGGGACTATCCTAGCTTTGGGGTAATTATAACCTGATCAGGAGTTTTGGCGACAGCTCCCCTGCAATTCACTGTGATTCTGTCCAACAGGCCTGACCAGGCGTCCAGCCCCTGCGCGTAGCTCTCGCTCGAAGGGCTGCAGGCAGGAAACGCCAGGGGGTACAAGTGACCACGCAGCGCTTCCAAAGCAGGGTGTATTCATGTAAGGATAAAAGCAGACGGAGACAATGTATAAACAACGGGAGGATGGAAATGCTTTATCAGTAGCTCCCATCAGTCCTCTGATGTCCTTGGCAGGCTCCAGTTCTCCCAGCCCTTCGGCAGGGCTTGTCCTCCTGGGACACACGCGAATCAAAACGATGGGCCCTCTGTCAGGATAGACTCAGCCTTTGATACCGAAGGCCCTTTCATTGTCTCCTGGGCCACTGGGACCAGGGGGTGCTTCTCTGATGTTTTCCAGAGGCCCAGGCACTGCAGTCAACCCCCCCCCCCCGCCATGTTTAGTTCCTGCAGGAGCTGCAGTAAGTGGATTGCAATGTCTTGCCAACAGCGACCCGCAGACCCTTCATCACTTGAATACAAGAGTCCGCAGGGAACCGCCTGGGGTCACCACATCTGTCACGTCTTCCCCCAAGAGAAGTGCTTGTGGCTAGGGGGTTCAGCCAGCAGCCTAGAGGAACCTACATGCTTTTCCGTACCGGCATTTCTAATAAGCCCCCTCCTCATCTGACCCCATTGTGACACTGCACCTCATATTCTTCATAGTGATATGATGATGATATGATTAGAACATAATTATGCATTTTATGCAAGATGGGTCATGTGAGGTGTCATTGGAAAAGTTATGATTTCCTGATTATCCTATTCGTGTGCATGCATCATTTTTGTATCTGAAGTTATGAATATTGACTATATGTCTATATTTCACATGTAGTCACACCTGGGTGACACCCCCTAGGCAAGGTGCTTCCAGTCTAGACAGCTGGTTGGAAAGGGCCCATTCAGGGTAATGGGCCATTAGAAAAAACAACAGGCCTTAGAAGAAGCTTATCCCCCACCTGGTGAGCCTTCCTGAGAAGCCTGTATATATTGGAAGGACAGAACAGGTCGTGCTGGTGGAGGAGGGGCACTATATGTGAAAGAAAGCGTAGAATCAAATGAAGTAAAAACCTTAAATGAACCAAACTGTACCATAGAATCTCTATGGATAGTAATTCCATGCTCTAATAATAAGAATATAGCAGTAGGGATATATTACCGACCACTTGACCAAGATGGTGATAGTGACTATGAAATGCTCAGGGAGATTAGAGAGGCTATTAAAATAAAAAACTCAGTAAGAAGGGGAGATTTCACCTATCCCCATATTGACTGAGTACATGTCACCTCAGGACGGGATGCAGAGAAAGTTTCTTGACACCTTAAATGACTGCTTCTTGAAGCAGCTAGTCCTGGAACCCACAAGAGGAGAGGCAATTCTTGATTTAGTCCTAAGTGAAGCACAAGAACAGGTCCAAGAGGTGAATATAGCTGGATCGCTTGGTAATAGTGACCACAATATAATTAAATGTAACGTCCTTGTGGCGGGAAAACACCACAGCAGCCCAATGCTGTAGCATTTAATTTCAAAAAGGGGAACTACAAAAAATGAGGCCATTAGTTAAACAGAAATTAAAAGATACAGCACCAAAAGTAAAATCACTGCAAGCTGCATGGAAACTTTTTAAAGACACCATAATAGAGGCTCTACTTAAATGTATACCCCAAATTAAAAAACAGAGTAAGAGAACCAAAAAAGTGCCACCGTGGCTAAACAACAAAGTAAAAGAAGCAGTGAGCGGCAAAAAGGCATCCTTTAAAAAGTTGGAAGTGAGGAAAATTGAAAGGAGCATAAACTCTAGCCAAATGAAGTGTAAAAGCATAATTAGGAAGGCCAAAAAAGAATTTGAAGAACAGCTAGCCAAAGAGTCGAAAAGTAATAGCAAAACATTTTTTAAGTACATCAGAAGCAGGAAGCCTGCTACACAACCAGTGGGGCCACTGGACAATCAAGATGCTAAAGGAGCACTCAAGGATGAAAAGCCATTGCGGAGAAACTCAATGAATTCTTTGCATTGGTCTTCACAGTTGAGGATGTGAGGGAGATTCCCAAACCTGAGCCATTCTTTTTAGGTGACAAATCTGAGGAACTGTCCCAGATTGAGGTGTCATTAGAGGAGGTTTTGGAACAAATTGATAAACTAAACAGTAATAAGTTACTAGGACCAGATGGTATTCACCCAAGGGTTCTGAAGGAACTCAAATGTAAAATTGCAGAACTACTAACTGTAGTCTGTAACCTATCATTTAAATCAGCTTCTGTATCAAATGACTGGAGGATAGCTAATGTGATGCCAATTTTTAAAAAGCGGTTCAGAGGTGATCCCGGCAATTACAACCCAGTAAGCCTGACTTCAGTACTGGGCAAACTGGTTGAAACTACAGTAAAGAACAAAATTGTCAGACACATAGATTCACATAATTTATTGGGGAATAGTTAACATGGTTTCTGTAAAGGGAAATCATGACTCACCAATCTAGTAGAATTCTTTGAGGGGGTCAACAAGCATGTGGACAAGGGGGATCCAGTGGATATAGTGTATTTACATTTTCACAAAGCCTTCAAGAAAGTCGTTCACCAAAGGCTTGTAAGCAAAGTAAGCAGTCCTGAGATAAGAGGGAAGGTCTTTTCATGGATCAGTAACTGGTTAAAAGATAGGAAACAAAGGGTAGGAATAAATGGCCAGTTTTCAGAATGGAGAGAGGTAAATAGTGGTGTCCACCAGGGGTCTGTACTGGGACCAATCCTATTCAACATATTCATAAATGATCTGGAAAAAGGGGTAAACAATGAGGTGGAAAAATTTGCAAATGATACAAAACTACTCAAGATAGTTAAGTCCAAGGCAGACTGCGAAGAGCTACAAAAGGAGCTCTCAAAACTGGGTGACTGGGTAACAAAATGGCAGATGAAATTCAGTGTTGATAAATGCAAAGTAATGCACATTGGAAAACATAATCCCCACTATATGTATAAAATAATGGGGTCTAATTTAGCTGTTACTACTCAAGAAAAGAGAGATCTTGAGTCATTGTGGATAGTTCTCTGAAAACATCCACTCACTGTGCAGCAGCAGTCAAAAAAGCGAACAGAATGCTGGGAATCATTAAGAAAGGGATAGATAATAAGATAGAAAATATCATATTGCTTCTGTATAAATCCAGGGTACGCCCACATCTTAGATACCAAGTGCAGATGTGGTCACCCCATCTCAAAAAAGATATATTGGAATTGGAAAATGTTCAGAAAAGGGCAACAAAAATGATTAGGGGTATGGAGTGTCTGCCATACGAGGAGAGATTAATAAGACTGGGAATTTTCAGTTTGGGAAAAAGATGACTAAGGGGGGATATGATAGAGATCTATAAAATCATGACTGGTGGGGAAAAAATAAATAAGGAAGTGTTATTTACTCCTTCTCATAACACAAGAACTAGGGGTCACCAAATGAAATTAATAGACAGCAGGTTTAAAACAAACAAAAGGAAGTATTTTTTCCACACAATTCACAGTCAATCTGTGGAACTCCTTGCCAGAGGATGTTGTGAAGGCCAACAGGGTTCAAAAAAGAACTAATAAGTTCAGGGAGGATAGGTCCATCAATGGTTATTAGCCAAGATGGGCAGGGATGGTGTCCCTACCCTCTGTTTACCAGAAACTGGGAATGGGTGGCAGGGGATGGATCACTTGATGATTGCCTGTTCTGTTCATTCCCTCTGGGGCACCTGGCATTAGCCGCTGTCAGAAGACAGGATACTGGGCTAGATGGACCTTTGGTCTGACCCAGTATGGCTGTTCTTATGGGTTACCTAAAAAGAATGCCTCAGGTGTGGTAATCTTCTTCACATCCTCTGCAGTGAACTCTAATGCAAAGAATTAATTTGATTTCTCCCCAATGGCCTTATCTACCTTGAATGGTCCTTTAGCACCTTGATCATCCAGAGGCCCCCCTGATCATGTGGCAGACTTCCTGCCTCTGATGCACTTAAAAAAAAATGCTGTTAATTTTTGTCTTTTGCTAGTTGCTTTTCAAAAACATTTTTTTTAAACCTGCCTAATTATGCTTTCACACTTGGCCCAACACAGCTTATGCTCCTTTCTATTTTCCTCAGTAGGGTTTTACTTCCAATCTTTAAAGAATGACTTTTGGACTCTAACCACCTCTTTTACACTGTTGTTTAATTTAGGAGGAAGTTATCTGGTCCTCTTATTATTGTTTTTTGATTTGGGGTATGCATTTAGTTTGAGCTTGTGTCACGGGGGTCCGCTCACTGCAAGCAGCACCTCCTGTTGGCCATCCTGGGGATTAGCTCTGCCAGTTCACGTTCCTGCTCCGGTGTTGTTTTCTCCTGTCTTGTCTCACTTTACTGCCCCGCTCAGCCCCAGTTCTGCATTTTCCTTCTTCATGGCTTGGCCCTCTGGCCAGGTCACTAAAGTCCTCCCCTTCTGTGGGATTCAGCCTTTCCAGACCTGCTGTCTGTCTGGCACCTCCAACGCTCTTGCCACTCCCCAGTGGCTAGTAGGGGAACCCGGGCCCACCCTCTACACTGGGCTCCACCCCAGGGATCCTATAACAAGCAGCAACAGTCCCTGTACAGTCCTCCCTCTTGCTGCTATTTCCCTAGGCTTCCCCCATCTCTGGGTTTGCCAGCCTCCAACTCCCACCATTCAGAGACCATTAGCGACCTACTTCCCTGCAGCAGCTCCCACTGTAGCCAGCTATCTGGCTTTATACAGGCCCTGCCTGTTCCTGCACAGGTGAGCTTGTTCTTAATTAGCTGCCTCCAGCCTAAATCTCCCCTGTTTGCAGCCTAACTAGTTGATTGGGCCTTGTGGCCTAATTAAGCTCTTGCAGGGTTAGTGAGGGGGAGTTCACCCCATCACAGCCAGTTTTATGGTGTTTTTAAATAGTTTTCATGAAGCTTGCAGGCATTTCACTCGTGACTGTTCCTTTTAATTTCCATGTAACTAGTTTCCTCATTTTTGTCTAGTTCCCCTTTCTGAAGTTAAATGCTATTGTGATGTGTTTCTTTGGTATTCCCCCACCCCCCAAGGATATTAAATTTAATTACATTATGGTTACTATTACCAAGCGGTAATACAGTCCTACTGCTATGCTCTTAAAAGCATGGAATTTCTATCCCTAGAGATTCTATGGTACTGTTAGTCATTTAAGATTTTTACTATATTTGATTCTTTGCTTTCTTTCATACATAGTGCCACTCCCGCACCAGCATGACCTACTCTGTCAATCCTCTATATTTTGCAGCCTCATATTCCTGTGTCCCACTGATTATCATCATTCCACCTATTATACCAATATCCTCGTTAATATCAAGTATCAGGGGGTAGCCGTGTTAGTCTGGATCTGTAAAAAGCAACAGACGGTCCTGTGGCACCTTAAAGACTAACAGATGTATTGGAGCATAAGTTTTCATGGGTGAATACCCACTTTGTCAGACGATGCTCCAATACATCTGTTAGTCTTTTAAGGTGCCGCAGGACTCTTCGTCGTTAATATTAGGCACTCAAGTTTACCCGTCTTAGTGTTTAGACTTCTAGCATTCATACACAAGCACTTATAAAATTTGTCAATATTTAGTTGTCTGCTTTTATGTGATGTAATTGAATGAGACTCTTTTTCATTTGACTGTTTCTCTTTGGTTCCTACCTGTATTTTATCAACATCTATCCTCTCCTCTTTACAAGGATATAGAGAATACCCTTTAATAAATCCTTCCCTATGGGATGTCTCTGGCCAAACTGTGTGCGCCTCCATACTTGTGGGCTTTTCCCCATCCTTTAGTTTAAAAACTCCTCTATGACATTTTCAATTTTACATGCCAGCAATCTGGTTTTGTATTGGTTTAGGCGGAGCCCATCCTTTCTGTATAGGCTCCTCCTTTCCCAAAAGGCTCCCCAGTTCTTAGTAAACCTAAAACCCTCCTCCTTATACCATCCATGCATTAAGACCCTGAAGTTCTGCCTGAAATTGGCCCAGTGCATGGAACTGGAAGCATTTCAGAGAATGCGCTGAGGGAGTTCCTGGACTTTAATACATTACCTAGCAGCCTAAATTTGGCTCCCAAGACCTTTATCCTACCTGTTCCTATGTCACTGGTACCTATGTGTATCACAATTTCCAGATCCTCCCTAGCACTGTACATAAGTCTGTCTAGATCAGGGGTTCCCAAACTGTGGTATGTGTAGCCATATGGGTATGCAAGACATCTCTGGGGGGGTATGTAGGAGAAATTGTGTAATGGTGGATTTTATTAATTATATTCTTTATTGCATTTTCATATGAAGCTACTCAGATGAAGATTTAAAACTCAGTGGGAATTTGTTATATAAAATACGGTAGTTAATTTACTTCAAGATGTACCAATGAGTACCCTGATACACAGAGATCATAGAATCATAGAATATCAGGGTTGGAAGGGACCTCAGGAGGTCATCTAGTCCAACCCCCTGCTCAAAGCAGGACCAATTCCCAACTAAATCATCCCAGCCAGGGCTTTGTCAAACCTGCCTTAAAAACCTCTAAGGAGGGAGATCCCACCACCTCCCTAGGTAACCCATTCCAGTGCTTCACCACCTTCTTAGTGGAAAAGATTTTCCTAATATCCAACCTAAACCTCCCCCACTGCAATTTGAGACCATTACTCCTTGTTCTGTCATCTGGTATCTCTGAGAACAGTCTAGATCCATCCTCTTTGGAACCCCCTTTCAGGTAGTTGAAAGCAGCTATCAAATCTCCCCTCATTCTTCTTTTCTGCAGACTAAATAATCCCAGTTCCCTCAGCCTCTCCTCATAAGTCATGTTTTCTAGCCCTCTAATCATTTTTGTTGCCCTCTGCTGGACTCTTTCCAATTTTTCCCACATCTTTTTTGCTCGTCCAGCTTTTCTAAATAGTCCTGAACCACTTCTTTCTCCACAGAAGGCTGGTCTATTCCTCCCCATACTGTGCTGCCCAGTGTAGTAGTCTGGGAGCTGACCTTGTTCGTGAAGACAGAGGCAAAAAAAGCATTGAGTACATTAGCTTTTTCCACATCTTCTGTCACTAGGTCGCCTCCTCCATTCAGTAAGGGGCCCACACTTTCCTTGACCACCTTCTTGTTGCTAACATACCTGTAGAAACCCTTCTTATTACTCTTAACATCCCCTGCTAGCTGCAACTCCAAGTGTGATTTGGTCTTCCTGATTTCACTCCTGCACGCCTGAGCAATATTTTTATACTCCTCGCTGGTCATTTGTCCAATCTTCCACTTCTTGTAAGCTTCTTTTTTGTGTTTAAGATCAACAAGGATTTCACTGTTAAGCCAAGCTGGTTGCCTGTCATATTTACTATTCTTTCTACACATCGGGATGGTTTGTTCTTGCAACCTCAATAAGGATTCTTTAAAATACAGCCAGCCCTCCTGGACTCCTTTCCCGCTCATGTTATTATCCCAGGGGATCCTGCCCATCAGTTCCCTGAGGGAGTCAAAGTCTGCATTCCTGAAGTCCAAGGTCCATATTCTGCTGCTCTCCTTTCTTTTTTATGTCAAGATCCTGAACTCAACCATATCATGGTCACTGCCTCCCAGGCTCCCATCCACTTTTGCTTCCCCTACTAATTCTTCCCTGTTTGTGAGATGCTGATGTAGAGAGCCCTCACCTCCAATGACCATACAGCATGGGTTCAGTTGCCCAGCAAGTGTCCAGTCTAACTGAGCCCAGAACTTAGTCAAGGGTTATGTTTTGGTTGTATATGTCGCACTGTAACTATATCTGTACGTAACAGTGCAATATGGACAGATGGCTAAAGACAGGTGTGATGGTGCACCCTATAAGGCTTATGAAAATATGCTTATGAATGTAAATATGACATAACTGGAATATGTTTTATGCTGCATATGCCATGTAATGTATCTGTGTAAAGGTTATGATCTACTGAATATATTCATCCTATTTGTATGCATGTGTCATTGTTGTATTAGAAGTTATGAATATTGGCTGTATACTTGTTTGATTTTAAATAACTTTAGTAAGGCATTTGGTCAGCTTCTTTAGAAAGGAATTTGCAAGTTAAGTGCCCAATCAAGAAGCACTTAACGGACAATAGATCTTGGAAGGCTCCAATCCACATAAGTCTACATGGAGACATTCAAGATACCATGTGGTCAATGGCTGCTGCCTGTAAAAACTGAGTCTGCATGGACATGTGACTTGCCCAGGTGACTCCAAAACTCCATCTTGGAGCTGGACTTTGCATAGGAGAGAGGAGGGGGGTCTCCACCCACAAGGGAAAGTCTATTTAAGCCCGTGGGAGACCCCTCCATGTGGTCTTCAGCTGGCTCAAGAGATAGCCTCACCACCCCCAAGGATACCTGAGAGAAACTGGAACAAAGGACAGTAACTACAGGGGGTGTGAGTGATTGCTGGACCCAGACTAGAAGTAGGCTAGTCTGTAAAAGGAACTACTGGAACACCTCTGAAGGTGAGGTTTTATCCGTATTCAGTTTTCTTACTGTATTAGGCTTAGACTTGCGTGTTTTATTTTATTTTACTTGGTAATTCAATTTGTTCTGTCTGTTACTACTTGGAACCACTTAAATCCTACTTTTCTGTATTTAATAAAATAACTTTTTAAATTAACCCTGAGTATGTATTAATACCTGGAGGAGGGAGGGGGCAAAACAGCTGTGCATACCTCTCTATCAGTGTTATAGAGAGTGAACAATTTATGAGTTTACCCTGTATAAGCTTTATACCGGGTAAAATGGATTTATTTGGGGGTTGGACCCCATTGGGAGTTGGGCATCTGAATGTTAAAGACAGGGACACTTCTTAAGCTGCTTTCAGTTAAGTCTGCAGCTTTGGGGCACATGGTTCAGACCCTGGGTCTGTGTTGGAGCAGACGGGCATGTCTGGTTCAACAAGACAGGGGGCCGGAGTCCCAAGCTGGCAGGGAAAGCAGGGGCAAAAGTAATCTTGGCACATCAGTTGGCAGCCCCAAGGGGATTTCTGTGATCCAACCCGTCACAACAGGTAGTGTTAAGAAGAACATACAACGTATCAATGATGAGAAGCGAAGTGATGAAATTTGTCTTGCCAGTACCAATACACTTGCTGAAATCACTGGTGAGACAACCATTACTGACTCAACATGCGGATCTCAGCCTGTGAAGCTTTATTTACACCAGGGACAAAACAGGATGTTTATCAAAGAAACATAAATATGATGAAAAGTCCATGGAAATGGGCTTTACTTGGGCTGGAGACAGTGAATACCCTCAGCTGCAGTGTGCGCCATGTGGTGAAGTCCTGTCAAATAACAGCCTAAAAACATCTCTTCTATGCAGACACTTGGAAACAAAACACAAAGAACACAAGGGGCAAACCACCGGCGTTTTTCAAGCGGACATGGGTGCAGCTAATGGCGAGCAAGGAAGTTTTGCGCTCTGCTGCTCCTGGTGACAATCTTAAGCCTTTGAAGCATCACTAGTGAGTTACAGAGTTGTGAAGTCAGGAAACCTCACACCGTAGCAGAGGAACGAACACGACCTGCGGCGGCAGACATGGTAAGCACTATGCTTGGAGAGAAGGCCAAAAAATTAATTCAGTTAGTGCCGTTATCAAACAACACATCGAATTGATGACATGGCCAATGATGTCCTAACTCAATTAGTGACCCGTGTCATGAGCAGCCAGTACTTTGCTCTGCAGTTGGAACAAAAGCAGTTGGCTGAGTTTTGAATCCAGATGCGAGCAGAATTCCCCGAATTCTCAGACGGGGCTGTTCAAGGTTTTGATGCCATTTGCTACAATGCACCTGTGTGAAAGTGGATTTTCATCACACACTGGAATGAAACCAAAGTATCGTCACTGCCTCTGTGTAGAAAACAACTTACGATTCAAATTATCACCTATGATGGCAAACATTATACGCCTGTGCTCAAACAACCTCATCTGTCATGTTAATGGTGAGCGGAACTTCTAAGCCATTCTTTACATTGGTCAAAAGTACGCATACATTAAAATTAAGATAGTAAATTATATGTATTATAGTCCTTTATATCGTGTGTTTGTGTATTATAATTTGTACCTTTTGTACACTGCTTGGACATTAAAAGACTTAAAATATAAAACCTGTATTCTGGTAGGGGTACACGGGCAGCTGGTAGATGTGGAAGGGGGTCCGCAGGCAGCTGGTAGATCTGGAAGGGGGTACAGGGGCAGCTGGTAGATGTGGAAGGGGGTCTGCGGGCAGCTGGTAGATCTGGAAGGGGGTACAGGGGCAGCTGGTAGATCTGGAAGGGGGTATGCAATAAGAAAATTTGGGAACCTCTGGTCGAGATGGCTTGTGAGATCCGCAACCATCATACCCAACAAGCAATTTACCATGCAGTTCTCCTTGTTATGACAAACCCAGCTATCTGTATTTCTAAAAATCCAGTCCCCCATTACTATTACCTGATTCTTTCTGATAACTGGGCTCCCCTCCCCCAGAGAGGTATCCTCAGTGCAAGAAGATATCATGACATCATCTGGAAGGAGAGTCCCAACTATGGGATCATTTCCCTCTGCTCCAGCTTGATGTTCTCCTTCACTGAGACTTTCATCCTCCTCAGCTGCACAGGTGCTGTCAGACTGGGCGTAGGACCACTCTTCTGTGTCCCAGAAAGCCTCTTTGTACCTCTCTGTCTCCCTTAGCTCCTCCAATTCAGCCACTCTGGTCTCAGGGTCCCGTACGCACTCTGCAGGCCAAGAGCTCCTTGCACTGACAGCACACAGGCCACCGGCCCACAAGGCAAGTAATCGTACATGCTGCATTCAGTGCAATAAACTGGACAGCCCCCCCGCTGGACTTCTGCCTGCATTCCTTTTACTCCTGCAGGCTTAGTAGGGATTTTTTGGAGGGGGGTGTTAATTGGCCTGAGTTCAGATTGTTAATCAGGTGTATCTGGCTCCCACATTCCCTCCCTAAACTCGCTGGCAAAACGCCTGCGGTCACTTAGGAGCTGGCTTTTTAATGCCCTGTTCTCCCTGAGTAGCCTCTCCCCCTCGTTAAGGGACCCTAAAGGGACGAGGAATCAGAGGACATGGGAAGCTCTCAGCCTTGCCTAGCAGGCTGCTTGGCTCAACACCCAGCCCCCAAACAGACCGCACTATAAATGTCAATCCAGCAGGCGCACAGCAAACAAATGAACAGACCACAGACGAGGGAGGAGACAGATGCTTCCACCCAGAGAGCTACTTGTTGCCCCTGGCTCCCAAGACACAGCTCCCTCTGCTCCCTGCACAGAGCAAAGGGAAGGCAGAGAGCTGATGCCCGGTGAAGCCATGGTTTCAGGGGCCACCGCTGGGCAAAGGCCAGGAGGGTTTCTACTGGAGGAAAGCAGCCCAAACTCTTTTCAGTCTTGCCAAGCGCCTTGCATGGTACATCCAGTCAGCCCTGCATTCCTGAGAAAAACAGAGCAAAAGGCCCCTATAACACACCATCTGGCCTAGAGCTACCTATGGAGACTAGCAGTCCAGCTCTTCCAACTGCCATTAATATCTCTAAAAAGAACAGGAGTACTTGTGGCACCTTAGAGACTAAGGTGCCACAAGTACTCCTGTTCTTTTTGCGGATACAGATTAACACGGCTGCTACTCTGAAACCTGTCAATATCTCTGTGCACTTTACAGCCCTTATCAACCAAGCTCACAGAGCCCCACCGCAACAGGAGGAAAGTGCCATGCATCTATTTCACAGAAGGGGAAGCTGCACGAGGTCACTGCTGGCACTGCTGGGAATAGAACCCTCTTCAGTCTGGCAGAGCCACTTGGCCACGCTGCCTTTCAAAAGGAATGTGCCACGCTAAGTGCTTGGCTATGGTGCCTCTGACCTAGGCTACACTCTGCTTGGAGGGGAACAGAACAAGGAATCTTGATTCCCAACAGCCCAGTGAATCTGCAGATTAACCGCTGAGTTCTGGGGCACTACAGGGGAGGCCTTTGAAGCAACCAACATGTAAAATTTAATCGTAAGTGCCTTGGGAAGGCACTGGCTAGTCATGTGCCTGTACAGCACCTAGGACTATAGCCTCTAGGAGCTACTGCAACTCCACAGCTAACTAACAGCCAGGACCCAGGCTAGTGGGCACTGCTATGATGAAGGCAAATGCAGCTCTGGAGTAAAAGGGCAAAGGCTCACGCAGGCCTGCTCCCTTCTCTAGGAGTGGGAAATCCTCATTCCTCTTCTCAGCCGCACTGACAAATCCTGCAGCCTGCCTAGGCGGAGTTGGGAAGAGGGAGGAGCACAAACAGGGCTCCAAACTGCCCCCAGCTGATTGGTTTGTATTTAGGGCCCACCGTCAGCCAAACAGCCGGACACACAGCTATTGCTCCAGGCTGGCACAAGCCAGGCACAGCTACGGGGGCAGCTCAGCTCCTGGGCCCTGCAGCTGCATGGCCACTCCCTGCTCCCACCCGGGACAGCTGTGCTAAGCATAGTGGCTTTAAGGCTGTGATGTCTGGTGTGGGGGGTCCTGGGGCAGAGGGAATGGCCTAGAACCCTCTAACAGCCAGGCCCCCTCTGCACAGCAAGGGAAGGACCCTGGGCACTTTCCAGCCATTCCTCTGGATCTAACTCTGTGGCAGGTACTTTCCAGCTTTAGCAGCAGGCGTGGCTTGCGGGAGGGGGTGACGCAGGTGCCAGGAGGGAAGTGCCCCTCCAGTCTGGTCTGAGGCTCCCAGTCTCTTGCTGGCCTTGGAGAAGATAGGCCGTGTGCTGGGAAAGCTGGTTTGCAGCAGCAGATGCCCCCACTGCCTGGCCTGCAGCACTGAGAGCCCAGGGGCCTAGGACGGCGCCTGATGCAGCATGGCACAGCTGGCTGCCCTGGACCCGCAGCCTCTGCACCCACGGAGAATCCCACACTGGCTGCACAGCAGGGAGACCACCTCTCATGTAGCCACAACCCCCATGGCCAGCAAGTGACCTGCCCCAGCTGCTCCCCAGCCCCCTTCACTTCTGTGCAGCACTGGACACACTCACAGGAAGCACAGGGTGTAAATCCCTCCCTGGCCTACAACCTGCACACAGTGCCCCACACAGAGACCACGAGGGGAGCCAACGCCAGCTTCTTTTATTCAGGGCGGGGGGCAGACACTTTGCAGCACTCAGAAGAATAAACCCCCACAACACCTCCAGCCTCATCTACAGCCCTTGGCTGGACAGGTTCCAGCCCACACACCCTGCAGGGCAAAGCCCCACTCCATCTAGGGGCCTGGCTCTCCAAAGGCAAGGATCACAGGGGACTGGAGGAGACGCTGCCCTGCGGGGCTCCCCCTTCCACGTCGCTGCCCCTTGCCCCTCCCCGATTCAGAGCTCATCCTCTCTGCCTCGAG
>NC_048321.1:1188642-1208258 GCF_013100865.1 Trachemys scripta elegans
GGTGGCACCTTAAAGACTAACAGATTTATTTGGGCATAAGCTTTCGTGAGTAAAAACCTCACTTCTTCGGATGCATAGAGTGAAAGTTACAGATGCAGGCATTATATACTGACACATGGAGAGCAGGGAGTTACTTCACAAGTGGAGAACCAGTGTTGACAGGGCCAATTCAATCAGGGTGGATGTAGTCCACTCCCACTTCCTGTTGGGAAGGGACCCCTATGTACTGAACCCGGTCCTTGCTGCTATCAACTGGCCTGGCAGAAGGGTTACAAAAAAAAAAAAAGATTAAAGGTCTACAATTCATGATCTATGAGGAAAGATTGAAAAAACTGGGTTTGTTTAGTCTGGAGAAGAGAAGACTGAGTGGAAGATATAACAGTCGTCAAGTACGTTATAAAGAGAAGGGAGATAAATTGTTCTTCTTATCCACTGAGGCCAGGACAAGAAGTAATGGTCTTAAATTGCAGCAAGAGAGATTTAGGTTGGACATTAGGAAAAGCTTCCTAACTATCAGAGTGGTTAAGCACTGGAACAAGTTACCTAAGGAGGTTGTGAAATCTCCGTCATTGGAGGTTTTTAAGAACAGGTTACACAAACGCCTATCAGGGATGGTCTAGATAATAGTCCTGCCTCAGCGCAAGAGACTGAACTAGATGATTTATTGAGTTCCTTTCCAGTCCTACAGTTCTATGATTCTATGATCTGGAAAATGGGGCATACAGTGAAGTGGCAAAGTTTGCAGATGATACAAAATTATTTAAGATAGTTGGTCCAAAGCTGACTACAAAGAGCTACAGAGGAATCTCACAAAACTGGGTAACTGGGCAACAAAATGGCAGATGAAATGCAACATTGGTAAGTGTAAAGTAATGCACATTGGAAAAAATAATCCGAAATGCACATATGAAATGATGGGTTTTAAATTAGTTGATACCCCTCAAGAAAGAGATCTTGGAGTCATTGTGGATAGTTCTCTGAAAACTTCTGCTCAGTGCACAGCAATGGTCAAAAAGACTAACAGAATGTTAGGAACCATTAGAAAAGGGATGGAAATAAGACAGCAGATATCATAATGGCACTATATAAACCCATGATGCACCCGCACCTTGAATACTGTGTGCAGTTCTGGTCTCCCCATCTCAAAAAAGATATAGTGGAACTGGGAAAGGTTCAGAGAAGGGTGACTAAGATCATCAAAGGTATGAAATGGTATGAAACGAAAAAGATTAGACTGGTCAGCTCAGAAAAGAGACGACTAAGGGGGAAAGCCAGCAGCAGGAACAGGAAGCTGTCTGAACAACTGGGCTTAGGGTGACCAGATGTCCCGATTTTATAGCGACAGTCCCAATTTTTGGGTCTTTTTCTTATATAGGATCCTATTACCCCCCCCATCCCGATTTTTCACAGTTGTTGTCTGGTCACCCTAACTGGGCTCCACCCTGGACTGTATGCCTTGTGCTTCCCGCTTCCGCTCCCCCAGCTTGACTTCCTGGCATCTGACTTGTGAGTCTGATCTCTAGTTTGTCTCCTGCCTCTGACCCTCCAGTATCTTGACTTGGCCTGACCCTGGTTACTGACTCATGGCTCTGATCTCAAATTTGTCCCTGCTTCTGATCTCCTGGTAACCTGACCCAGCTGACTCTGGAATCCTGTCATGGGACAGTGGACCCAGCTCTGATCACTAGGTCTGGCTGCTCAGGACCTGGCCATGACAGCTTTTTTGGACCACAGTAACCCTATAGCAGGGGTAGTGAATAGGTGGGCCGTGGGCCAAATCCAAACCGCCAAACGCTTTTGAACGGACCCTGAAATCTTTTAATTTACTTAACATTTTTGTTATTTTTTAAAATTGTTTTCTCTGGAGCCTGGACCTTGACTATTTCTTGACCAAGACATTTGGACCTTGACAAAGAAAATTGACTATCCCTGCCCTACAGCACTGAACCCAGCATGAGAACAATGGACCCAACCGCACTGCCACAGCCATCGGAAGCATGGGACTCGTCCGAATGGACTGTCTGTCTTGGCGGATAATCAAGCCGTGCAAGCCCAAGTTACGCAGCTGATCGGGAGCAACCAGCAGCTGCAGGGGCAAGTGAGACAGCTCAGTGCTGAGAATGCCATGCTGTGAGCACAGCTTGTGGTGCCTGGCCCTGAACAGGGGCCTACGATACCCTCACCTGAACAGTTAAATGGGAATCGCTGGTGATTCCGGGTCTTCGTGAACCAAAGCTGCCTTCTGTTCCTGATGCCTGCCTGAATCTATGCCTCTGGCCAGTAATCAGCCTGCTGACAGGAGAAGCATTAGACTGGGCCTCCCCCAGCTGAAAGGCCACAATCTGGTGCTGTCGAACTGAGATGCTTTTCTCCAGTCAATATCAATCATCTTTGTTGCCCCGCACCAAGCTCTAATGGCTGAAGTTGCTATGAGGAGGCTCCAGTAGGGGCCAGGCACAAAGAGTTGCCAACTTTCTAATGGCACAAAACCAAACAACCATAGCCCTGCCCCTTCCCTGAGGCCCTGCCCCCACTCCCCTCCCTCAGTGGCTTGCTCTCCCCCACCCTCATTCACTTTCACTGGGCTGGGGTAGAGGCTTGGGTTTCAGGTGGGGGTGCAGGCTCTGGCTGGGGGTGCGGGCTCTGGGGTGGGGCTGGGGATGAGGGGTTTGGGGTACAGGAGGGGGCTCCAGGTTGAGGCAGGGGGTTAGGGTGTGGGAGGGGGTATGGGCAGTGCAGCTGTACCAATTCCGGTGGGGCTTGCAGGAAGAAATCAAAGATGAACTGACCTGTGCAGAGACACCTATGGGCCTAGATGCCCTTGTGGACCTTGCCATCCAGATAGATGAGCACTGTGAGAACTAAGAGAAGAGAAAAGTGGTCCTTCTACCCACATATCGTCATCTCTGTTGTTAAGTGTTGAAGTCTGGAATGTTGTTGCCTCAGTAACGTCATTCAGGCTGCCCAGTGCTTTGGTCCTTGGAGCTCCAATGTTATCACTACTAGTGGCAGATAAGGCAGCCTGCTCATTCAGCAGACATCAATGTTACTCATAAAAAAAGACCATAGACTTGGTTTGGTGGCAAAGGTGCTCGGCCAGGTTTATTGTCAACGAAGCATGGAACCAGCTCCCTGGATCTATGTCTACATGTACGCTAACACATGTATGCTTGTTACAATGGAGTCAGTTCAGTCAGCAATGGGACTCTCTGCTGCCCCCTCAGTTGGACAAAGGGTTAAGGCGAGGTACTCCAACATTTATAGATTGAGACAAACAACTGGAATAAACAACCTACGTACCACTGTATGTATTTCATGACATCTGTTTGTTACCTCCCCTTGTTCCTGATACCTTGAACATAACATCCCTATTCATTAGTTGGTCAAACTGTCTTATCTTGTACTAGATTGGGATGTATCTGTACTAGCTGGAATATATGTAAATATCTAGTGCCTAGTACATTAGCAGTAACTTTGACAAGTTCTTGTACTGGATAGTGAACTTGTAAGCATCTGCTTTAATACATAGCCTGACTATGGTTCACAACCTCTGGTTCAGTCCTCAGATCTTGCATCAGGCCCAGTGCTCCAGCCTCTCTCTCTCTACTACATTCCACAGATTTTTGTCTTTTTATGGGGAGAATGTTTACCCATCATCTGGAAAAGCATAATACATGAAAATGATCCAGTGGGTTAAACACTATTTTATGGCCATTTTGCTTTGCCCATCCATACATTTATGCCCCATGTGTCCAATGGTCTGCAAATTCCCTCATATGATCTGTGGACAGTTTCCTTCAGTCAGTTGATCTCACTCCCATATTGTGGGCCTGGGAATGTTATTTCTGGGATTTTGATTGAGGGTTGTAGTTTTAAATTCATTGTGAAAAACTGGGATAGGCACTATTACAATACATTCCACAGTTCTATGTACATGAGGAGTAAAACAGGAATTTGGAATAGTGACATCACAAATGAGGCCTTCATATATAAATTTATTGTAATTAGTTACCACACAGTACTGTCCATCCATGATATAGGTTGCCCTTACTGCTGGTTGTCACCACCTGGTAAGCTTTGCTGGGCAGAAGAGAGCAGTGGCTAGCCCTGACCCATTGGATTGGCCTAAATTATTGTGGCCACACACTGGAGTTGCTATGTCAACAACATTTCTGGCATAACAAGCTGTGTGTGGTGCTTTTTAGGTTTGCATTGCTCTGTGACACACCAGTAGTTGATATAGATCAGTTGTTCCTTGCAGATGCTGTTTTCCAGATGACCCACTGAATGAACAGTAGCCTATTTATCAAACATTGCTGTCAGGATTCAATATTGGTAATCTGACACTGAACAAGATTGTTTTGAATAACACGTGGCTTAGTTAGGATGCAGTGTCACTGACCCCAAATTATGACTGATACTAACAGGATATGTGTCTGTACAAATGGCAAATTACATACAGCAGTGCTACGCTGAAGTTGATCAAACTCAAACCCGGGGGAGATGGATGCAGGGTACATTACAACTCCATAGTTACACAGAAACCTTCTCCTTTTATATACATTACACATCTCACTTCATTTTCTATACACTGTATCACACATGTTTGGCTTGGTTACTTTGCAGGAACCAATCCCTGTGCAGCAGGTGTTGACCATGCACTGACCATGATTTGACTTGCTCTTTACCTCATCTCTACATTCTTTGTCCCTTGTTATCTAGTTCATAGTAAATAGTTCCCTGAGTGTTTTCCCTCTTATCTTAGTTGGTTCAGACATTCTGTCCTCTTGGCCTACTGACCTATTTACTTATCTGATTTAGCACAAACATTCTGTTCTCAACCTAATCATTTATTTCCTTCCCTAATCCTCTCTTACAAACATGAGGCCTTCCTCCATGTCTTAATTACTCATTTCAGGCCAGGCCTCACCTAATTTCCCTGCTTCTTTCTTTTCATATCAGCATTCATTTCTTCTGCAACATATTCTTAAAATCATAGAATATCAGGGTTGGAAGGGACCTCAGGAGGTCATCTTAAAATCATAGAATATCAGGGTTGGAAGGGACCTCAGGAGGTCATCTAGTCCAACCCCCTGCTCAAAGCAGGACCAACCCCAAGACAGATTTTTGCCCTGATTCCTAAATGGCCCCCTCAAGGATTGAACTCATAACCCTGGATTTAGCAGGCCAATGCTCAAATCACTGAGCTATCCCTTCCCCCAGTTCTTGTCTTTCTGTGCTTTCTTCTTCAAGTTGATTACCCACCAACGCATTCCCAATATGCAAAGGTGGTAATTATTTGAACCACCATCAATATTAGGCTTAAAGTATGAACCAGGAGGTGCAAGCTCACCTCCTCTGGTGCAGCCCACCAGTGTGTCTCCACGGCCTAAACAGTATCATCCCCAATTGCTTGTTGCTTGGCTATTATCTGGGTATTGAGCACCAATTGCTCTATTTTCCTTTGTACCAAATTAGTGGTGTTAATTGATAAGAGGATGCAAAGAGATCAGTCACCAGTGATTCCCAATCGGTGTTGTCTGTCACAGCCTCTGTCTCTTTCTCCTTCATCTTCACACTTGGCCAAATGGCTTGGGTCCCAATCTGCATCAGAGAGGTGAGGTTCAGAGAAAACCCATCCAGGCTCCCCTGGCATGGTATCCCCACCAAAAAGTTGCAGTATCCCATAGCACATACTGTGTACCCAAGTCGTACTACCTCCTTCACTGTCTCTATAATGACTAGTTGGGCCCAATCTCCCTCGCTTGTGGTCAGGTTCATTCGGGCCTAGCACTCACAGAACCATCTGTGCTTGATTCGTTTAGAGCAGGCTGTGTTTATTTAATCTCCTCCTTGTGTTGCCATCTTCACACTGGGATAGGGCTGTTTATAGGTCCCATTCTCTATATACTCATACTGTTAACATATACAAATTCTTTAGGATTCCCTTTCCATCTGGGAATAGGCATAATAATTGGCACAGTCATGTCAAGGTCACCAGTATTTTTAAGTGCTGAAGATTGGAATTTCGCTGCCTCAGTAGCGCCGTTCAGGCTGCCCAGTGCTTCCGTTCTCGGAGCTCCAATGTTATCACTACTAGCAGCAGATAAGGCAGCCTGCTTATTTGGCAGACCTCGACGTTACTCATGAAGACCACAGACTTGGTTCAGTGGCGAAGGAGCTCGACCAGGTTTATTGTCAATGCAGAACAGTAGTAGCTCCCTGGATCTGTGTCTACAGGTACACTAACACATGTATGTTTTTTATAGTGGACTCAGCTCAGTCAGCGGTGGGACTCTCTGCTACCCCCTCAGCTGGACAAAGGGTTAAGACGAGGTACTCTGACATGTATAGACTGAGACAAACAACTGGGATAAACACCTATGTACCAGCTTATGTATTTCATGATATCTGTTTGTTACCTCCCCTTGTTCCTGATATCTTGAACACAACATCCCTATTCATTATTTGGTCAAACCGTCTTATCTTGTACTAGATTGGGGTGTATCTGTACTAGCTGGAATATATTTACTTAAATATCTAGTGCTTGTACACTAGCAGCAACTTTGCCAAGTTCATGTACCGGACAGTGAACTTGTAAGCATCTGCTTTAATACGTGGCCTGACTTTGGTTCACAGCCTCTGATTCAGGCCTCAGATCTTGCAGCATGCCCAGTTCTCCAGACTCTCTTTTTTTACTACAACCTGAACTTCTGTATTTCCCATTGAACCTATACAAGTTGATCTGGCTTGTCAGTGGCTCACACCTGAAGAAAAGGAATGGCACCATCAGTGCCATCTGTGCTTCTATTGTGGTGAACCTGATCATGCCATCTTGACCTGCCCAGTTTGAACGCCAAGGAGCTTGAGGAAACATGCCAGTCCAGACATGGTGCGGGGAACCAGCCTGGTCCTTGAGGGAAGAGAATTTCCTTAGTCCTCACTGAGATGCACCCTGATCCCCATTCAAGGGCTTCCCCTTTGCAGGTGCCTATCCAGCTGCACATCCTGGGGGAGCCCTGGTATATCCCCCTCCAACAGGCCTTCATCGATTTGGGAGCAGCTGACAATTTAGTGGATGCAACTACAGGCTCAGGCCCCCCAGATTCCCTTGTGACACAAGGGCACGTTAGACATAATTGAAACTATTGATGGCTCCCCACTGTCTTCAGGTCTGGTTGTGGAGGAGACTGTCCCCCTGGAGGCCATTATTCAGGGACCCAGAGAAATAATTCCATTTTTCATGATCCATTCCCTGCATTTTCCCCTGATCCTTGGCATCTTCTGGCTAACTCTTCAGGATCTTCTCATTCATCATTGAGAACAGAAGGTCACTTTCCTTTGAGAATTCTGCCAATGGCATGGCCGGGGACCAGTAAGTGTTGCACCCAGGCCCAAGAAGGTTCAGGTAGGTTTAGCCATCTGCATCAAAACACCTACTGAGGGAATTATAGGACTCCCCACCCAAGTACCACGACTATGCTGATGACTTTGAAAAGAAGAATGCAGAAAGCCTCCCCCCACATTGGCACTATGATTGCCCCACAGAACTCCAGCCAGGGTGAAGATACCATTTGGGAAGATCTTCGCAATGTCAGAGCATGAACTGGCAGTGTTGTGAGAGTACCTCCAAAAGAACCTGGCCTGGGGATTCATCCTCAGGTCAACTTCACCAGCCGGTGCCCCAATCCTTTTTGTAAAAAAAAAAAAGGATGGCAGCCTCCATCTCTGTGTTGATTACAGAGTCATAAATCAAGTAACAATCTGGAACCATTACCCAACACCCCTAATACCTGAGTTGTTAGACTGCGTGGGGGCTTCCTACATATTCACTAAACTGGATCTGCGGGAAACTTACACTCTCATCCGTATCCAAGAAGGGGATGAATGGAAGACCATCTTTCGGACCTGCAATGGCCACTTTGAATATTTAGTCATATCATTAGGATTGACTAATGCCTCAGCAACATTCCAGCAAGTCATTAATGATGTGCTATGAGACCCACTGGACCAGTCTGTAGTGGTATACTTAGATGATATATTAATCTTCTCGCATGATAGGTACCAACACACCGCTCACATCTGCACCATGCTGGAGAGACTACGACAACATACTGTCACGGACTCACAGATCGTGCCCACTCTTTGCCCCATGCGGTCCGTGGGGGGTGCCCCTGTTAGTGAGACAGCCCTTCTCGGGGGTCCACTCTCTCTCGGGGTCAGGCCCCTCCACCTCCTGGAGCTGCACCTCTCTGAGCCTTAGCACACCTGTTTCTTGCCGTGGGCCCCCTCAGGGAGTCCACTCGCTCTGGACCCCAGGGGCCTCCACTCCCAAAGGGGTTGATGCAACCCTGTTCTCTAGACCTGAGTGACTCTCAGCCAGCATAAAACAGGAGGATTTATTGAGAGTTGAACACAGCACAGGAAACTCTCAGGGCCTCAGGCCTGGCCTCCCTCAGCCCAGCACATCCCAGTCTCTCTGCATCCAGGTGGGCTCTGCCTGCTCCCCCTCTCCAGCCCAGAGCCCCCCTGCTTCCCAGCTGGGCATCTGAGATCACTGGCCCCAGGCCCCGCCTCTGTCCATTGTCTTCTCTCCAGGTAAACAGGGTCGTAAACCGGGGTCTCCTCTCCTTGCTTCTGTCCTCTGGCTGGAACCGGCTGGTTAGGTCACTGGGTCCTCACTCTGCAGCCCATTGTCTGCCCACTGGCCAGAACCGGCTGTGTCTCCTCAGCTGGGTCTCTGGGTCACCAGGTAATCAGTCTCTGGGGTATCCATCCTCCAGGCCATCGGCGGGGTCCCCAAGTCATCTCTCCGGTCCTCTGCAAAACAAACTCCCTCTCTCCTCACCTCGTTAAACCAGTAACACCCAGGGAAACTGAATCCCACCCCCTCCGCATGCAAACCATTGAAAACTCCACAGAAAACAAGAAAACCCCCCACTTCGTCACACATACGTAAACTCAAAAAGAGTTCACTTGAACATACCTCATCTGAGTTTCTTGATTTCATCCTGTCCCCGGAAGTAATCAAGATGGATCCACAGAAGGTCTAGGCTGTCTGTGACTGGGCAGCCCCCTGGAATATGTTCAACCTACAACATTTTCTGGGTTTTGCAAACTTTTTTTGGCGCTTCATCTCCAATTTTTCAAAACAAGCCAAGGCCCTCACTCCTCATTCCAGAAGAATGTCCAATTCCACTGGTTGCCTGAGGCCCAGGATGCATTTGAATAGCTAAGGCTTGCCTTCACCATTGCTCCAATATTGGCCCACCCAGACATAACACAAGTGTTCATTGTGGAAGCCAATGCCTCTCATACAGCAACAGGGGCTGAGGCATGGACTCAAGCAAATACTGCAACTCATTGCCTACTACTCAAGGAAGAACAGGAGTACTTATGGCACCTTAGAGACTAACAAATTTATTAGAGCATAGAGTTGGTAAGACAACTCCCACCTGTTTATGCTCTCTGTATGTGTGTATATATATCTCCTCAATATTTATTCCACTCTATATGCATCCGAAGAATTGGGCTGTAGTCCACGAAAGCTTATGCTCTAATAAATTTGTTAGTCTCTAAGGTGCCACAAGTACTCCTGTTCTTTTTGCGGATACAGACTAACACGGCTGCTACTCTGAAACTACTCAAGGAAGCTCACCCCCACTGAGTGAAACTATGAGATCTTGGACAAAGAGCTCTTGGCAATTAATACTGCCTTTGAGGAGTGGCAACACTATTTGAAAGAGGCTCATCATCCGGTCCAAGTATTTACCAATCACAAGAATCTGGAGTACCTGCACAGGGCCAAGACCCTAAATCAACGACAGCTCCTATGGGCCCTATTCTTCTCCCAGTTCAACTTTATCTTGACCTACCACCCTGGAACCAAAAATGGTGAGGCTGATGCCTTGTCTCAAAGGCGTGACCCTGTCCCATTGTCAGCGGTTGGCTGTGTGTTCTGGGCTGTCAGTACCAACTAATGGTGATATTCCAGGGTGTAACACCCAATGACAAGAGTCCCGGGCCACTTAACCTAGCAGTTACAGTTCGGGATGTGTCGGGGAGGGGGTTGGTGAACCCGGCCCACCCTACTCCACCAGGTACCGGCCCAGGGCCCTTCAAAACAGTAGCCCCTATGTTGAGCCTAGGATCTGGTACCCTTAAGCGCATTCCCTGGGTTACTTTCTCCCCTTGTTTTGGTCCCTCCGTCATCATAGTGGGTTGTACTGGGGGTCCTTCCTGTGTTCCTCTCCGGTCTGTCTCTGAAGTATCTTCTGCTGATGACAGTGAGTCGTCACCCTTGGCTCCCATTGTTGAAGGGTCTCCTGTGGCTCAGCTACAAGGCTCAGTCCTGGCAACGTGGAGCCCTGGCAGTTTCCCAGCAGGAGGGTACTGCACCCAACTGCTCTCCTCACTCAGCCCAGAATGAGCTGAGCTGCTCCCTTTTGAATGCTTCTGCCACTGGGAGCATGCCCAGCAGAAGCAAGGGGGCATGGCTTCCTGCATCCAGAATAGTTTCTTAACCCTCGCCTTCCCCGTGCGGGGTTGATACACCCTGTCACACCCATGAGTCCCCAGTCTGGAATCAGCTCACATTCTCAAGTCACATAATTTCCTCAACCCAATCCACCACCAAGACCTGCTCACAGCCATCCACTCTGCCTCTGGAATTCCACCCAACAAGATAGCCATTGCCAACTGAGAACCACATGACACCCGGGAGTGGATCATGTTCATAAGGGACTGGATCTGTATTTCCCCCAGACTTCAAGAACAGTGGTTCTTCAACTGTGCCACGACACCACTGTGGCAGGACACTTGGGGTGATATATAACCCAATGACTAATGTCCCAGTACTTCTGGTGGCCCTGTATGCTCCCCACAATAGAGACCTTTGCCGCTTCCTGCCAGGTTTGTGCTTGCACCAAGATCCCAAGCCAGAGACCCTGCAATCTCCTTTGGAAACCTGTCTCAGCCCTGAGAGGCCATTTCCTTGGACTTTGTGGTGGAAATACCAGAATCCGGTGGTTTCACTACCATTCTGAATCGCTTTTCAAAAATGGACCACTTCATTCCCTTCTCAGGTTTACCCTTTGCAGGGGAAACCACCTGGCTCTGGACAAACAACATATTCCATCTTCATGGGGTCCTGGATCACATCACTTCTGACTGGGGCCCCCAGTTTACTGCCCACTTCTGGCATGAGGCCCTACGTCTATTAGGGGTCTATGTGCATCTGTCCTGTGCCTACTACCCTCAGTCAAATGGCCAAACTGAAAGAATCAACCAGATCCAGAGCAATACCAACAATGCTACACCAATCATCATGAGGACAATTGGTCCACACTATTACCATATGCTGAGTTCTCGGGTAATAATACAGACCATGCATCCACAGCCCCTTCTTTTTCAACTATGGGTACCATCCCCGATTTCACCCACAACTACCCACATCCTCCCCCAACCCATCGGCCTTGGACCAACTAGAGCACATCCATCCCTCCCAAAAAGAGGTGAAAGGACACCTTGAGAATTCAAAGGAGGATTACAAAAAGCATGTGGACAAGCATAGCCAACAAGGGCCTGCCCACTCCATAGGACAAAAGGTATGGCTTTCTACAGAACACCTCTGCACAGACAGGCCCTCTTGGAAACTAGACCACTGGTTCCTTGGCCTGTACCAGATTTGGCAACTTGGTCACCTTTGAGCTCTGTAGAACAGAGGAATGAAATTGTTTTTAATTGTTCACTTTATTAATGTAACTTCATAAGTAAAGTTTTATGAATGAAACAATATTCATTCATAAAACCGGTTACCCCAATAACTGGCTAATTAACAATTAAGATGCTTGTTAAGAGTCATAGCTGTTCAGTCAGCTGCCTTTGTAAATTTCACTATCAATCCAATTCCTGCTTAAATCACTGAGACTTGCACTGTTTCAGTATTGTAACTTCTGTTCACCATTTATTACACTTGCCTACAGTGTAACTTCTGTTCACTGTTTGCCATATTGTAATTCAAACCCCATTTTAAAACGCTTACTCCATTTTGTAAGGGCTTGCTGCAACCTTCATTTTTGCAAACCCTGCTGTAATCTTATTAGTTTGGTTTAGATGTATGAATGAGGTATGTGTGGATGATGGAATCAACCTCCAGCCCCAGCCTGTCCTGATTAAATAAAGTTCAAACACCAACGGCTGAAGATGCAGACAAGAGCCCTAACAAAGTAAGAAGAATCCACCCTAAAAAGAAAAGGTACAATAAAAGGAAGATCAAAGCCCAGTCGAGTCTAAAAGTCATGTCTGCAATTGACAGGTGATCAATCACCAAACCTGGAGGCAGTGTGACACAGCAAGACCTATAGACTCTGGATTCAAACTAAAGCCTACAAAAAGGATGGGTGAGATGGAAAACTTTGGAGGAGGGTAACATTCTGCTGCCAACATGGAAGGGCATCGGTGCATGCCCAACAGAGACCCAGCTCGTCCTTGTGCCCGGCTTTCCTGGCCAGTTATCGCCACAAGCTACAAACCCAAGCTGCAAACTCAAGCCACAGACTCAAGCAGGACTGGTAACTATGCAGCAGCTGCAGAACATCTGATGGATGTGTGTGTGTATAGGTATTAGGTATAATGTGTATGTATAAGGATTAAGATATTAGTTATTGGTCATAAATCAAATTGTTATCATAGTAAATGTGGCATCTTTATCTTGTCCCCTTTAATAAGATCCATCTAGTTTTTCTTGGTATAACAGCTCCCGCTTCCTCAGAGTCCACCCTGCATTCCATGTCTCACTTCTCAAGCCCTACACTGAGAACACATTTCCCCATAGAGCCCAATCACTGCCCCCACCAGTGCAATCACAAGATCAGGAGGAATACATTGTTACAAAGTCCTTGATTCCAAGTCTAGCGGGATAATTCATGGTACCTGATGGAGTGGGAAGATTACAGCCCAGAGGAACACACTTAGGAGCCAGCTGTGAACGTTCATGCTCCCGCCCTGGTTTGGGTCTTCCGTAGGAGCCATCCTGAGAAACCTGGACCCATTTTACCCAGAGAGCACCCTAGGGGAGTGGGTGATGTCATGACCCACGGGCCTTGAACCTGGGTCCACAGGAGCAGCCATACTCCAACCCGCCACTTGGTAGCCTGCTGACAACTGCTTACCCATGAAGCCCAGCCCCAGTTTTAGGCTGTGCCCCTAAGGTCCTATTGGCAGAGACCCAAAGCAGCCAATTGGCCAGTGGTCCTACTTAAGTCAGCAGCAGAAGCAGGAAGCTGTCTGAACAATTGAATTCTGTCCTGCTCCTGCCATCCTGACCTGGCTTGACTCCTGGTCTCTGACTTGTGGTTTTGATCTCCAGTTTGTCTCCTGCCTCTGACCCCTGACCTAGCAGACTCTCGACGCCTGTTTTGTGACTGTGGACTCTGGCTCTGAACACGAGGTCTGTCTGCCCACGACCTGGCCATGACACAGGGCAGGATTAGCGTATGCTAGGGCTAAGGTTGCTAACCCTTCGGGATTGTCCTGGAGTCTTCAAAAATTAAAGATTAATCTTTAATTAAAGATTATGTCATGTGATGAAACCTCCAGGAATATGTCCAACCAAAACTGGCAGCCCTGTCTGGGGCGCTAGGCTCATCCTGACAGCAGCAGTGCCAATTTGCACTTGCTCAAAGTTTCATAGGTTGCAGAGCTGGGTGGGGGGCATGGCCCCACCACTGTGAAGCAATGGGGCCATACTCAATCAATATGGCTACTGCTGGAGAGTCCAGAGCATTGCTCCAGCTGCGTGGACTCAGTGCCACTGAAATTTGACTTGGCCACCCCTCTGTACAGATGGGGGTGGGGGGGCAGGGGGCAGCCAGGCCAACTGGTGTTGGGCCCTGGTACATGGGCTGTCTGCTCCTGAATGGTGGAATGCAGTGCAGTTTGCTGAAAACTCGACTTCTGGTGGCACTGTCTCATGGACTGTGAGTAAGAAAGAGAGCAGATTCCCCAGCTGAGACCTGGGGTCCCTGTGGGAGGAGTGAGGGGATGAGCAGGGCCTGGAGCGGGGATTGGAATGGGGTCCATCTGTGGGGTGGGGAGAGTGGGGACTGGAATCCCCCCTAAATCTGAATTGTTGCCACTCCCTTACAGGACCCCCTGTGGCCCCTACCTGCTCTGTGGCCCTGGCCTCCACCTGAAGTGATGGTAGCAGGCTTGTGTTGCACTGAACACTGCCCACACTGCTGTTTCCTATCATATTGTTATGCTGGAAGGCGTTAATGGCTGCCACCAAGTGTGTCTTTAATCTACAGATAAGGCCCTACTTAATTTGCGATATTGTAGATCCTGCAATATTAGGTTTCCACTGGAATTTTGATTTTAATTAGCTTACTTTGCACAGTCCACAATTTTCCATACATTTAGAGGTTTGCAACATACACTTCTTTCCCCATTAGTACAGTAGAACGCCATTTATCCAAGCTGATAGTGGCTGGAGCTCAGGCTGCCAGCCCCGCACATTAATGACTGTAATAGCGTTGCAGCAAAAAGTCTGGTTATCAAAAAAATTCGCAGGCCTAACATAATACTTGAATGTTTATATTGTTCCAGCAAATTTTTCTTAAACAAATAGGTCTTCTCTGGCTTTTCCAAATTACCACAATTAATAAAGGTTCATTACTACTTTTCTGTGATTTTCCATGTCTTGTCCACAACTCAGCTGCAATTATTTGACAATCATCCTGCAATTCAAATAGGGCTTTTATCTATCGATCATTTACAGACCTGGAGGGAGTTGATGGGTGTGCTAGGCATCCTTCATTTGGCTTGAATGGAGGGAGCAATGAAATGGTCCTTTGTGGGGAAAGATATAAAATTAACATGGTGCACATTACATGGATAAAAGCTGGCTGATAGGTCTTAATATGTAATTGTAAACAGGGAATCATCACTGAACAGGTGTGTTTCTAATGAGGTCCTGCAGCAATGTGGTTTTGGCCAGGTCTGCACTACCACTTAGTTCAGTATAACTTATGTTGCTCAGGGATGCGAATAAACCACGTAAGTTACACTGACCTTAGCGCCAGTGTGGACAGTGGGAGAGCTACTGCCTCTCACAGATATTGATTTATTATTCATGGACATGTCTTCTCCAGACAGGCTGCAGTGGTGCAGTGTGACGCTTAGTGCTTCTAGTGTAGACGAGCCCTAACATTTTTATGAATGACCTGGGTAAAATCATCACTGATAAAGTTTGCAGATAACACAAAAATTGGGGAGTGGTAAATAATGAAGAGGACAGGTCACTGATACAGAGCATGGTGGATCTCTTGGTAAGCGGGGTGCAAGCAAACAATATGTATTTTAATATGGCAAAAAGTAAATGTATACATCTCATAGACTGTAGGCCATATTTCCACAACATGGGACTCTATCCTGGGAAGCTGTGACTCTGAAAAAGATGTGGGGGTCAGCTGCGGGTCGCTCCCAGTGCGATGCTGTGGCCAAAAGTGCTAATTTAATCCTGGGATGCATAAAGAGGGGAATCGCAGTAGGAATAGAGATTATTTTACCTCTGTACTTGTCACTAATGCGACTGCTGCTGGAATCCTGTGTCCAGTTCTGGTGTCCACAATTCAAGAAGAATGTTGATAAATTGGAGAGGGATCAGAGAAGAGCCATGAGAATGATTAAAGGATTAGAAAACAGGTTTGATAGTGATAGACTCAAAGAGCTCCATTTACTTAGTTTAACAAAGGGAAGGTTAAGATTACGATCCACAAATATCTACATGGGGAACAAATATTTAATAATGGGCTCTTCAATGTAGCAGAGAAACACCATCCAGTGTGTGGAAGTTGAAGCCAGACAAATTCAGACTGGAAATAAGGTGTAAATTTTTATCAGTGCAGGTAATTAACCAGTGGATCAATTTACCAAGGACTGTGGTGGATTCTCCATCGCTGGTCATTTTAAAATAAAGATTGGGATGTTTCCCTAACAGCTCTGCTCTAGGAATTATCTGGGGGCAGGTCTCTGGCCTGGGTTCCAGGGAGTCAGACTAGATGATCACCTTGGTCCCTTCTGGCCATGTGATCGCTGAATCTCTGAATGTAGGAATAGCTAAAACAATGGAGGCTGCCTCCCATGGCCTGGGGAGCCTGGCAGAGCCTGAGCCAAAGCTAAGCCACATGGGCTGAGGAGTTTCAACACAGGGGCTGTGGCACTGATTGGTTGCAGTGGTGTGTGTCTGTATGTGAGGCAGAAAGCCAAGGAGCAGACAGTGCAAGAGAAGCAGTTGTGAGCATGGCCCTGGGAGGGATCACAGACAGAACTCCTGGACTGGGGGCACAGGGCTGGCTGGAGAGGCAGACTTGGAAATTGAGAGTGAGGAAACTGTTCTTTGTAAATAAACAGGATTCCTGGACTCATGGAATCAATTTCTCCTCCTAACGGAAACAGCCTGGCATGGCCCCAAACACTGGTTAATCACTTGGGTCCAAAGGAGCAACAATCTACTCACTAACCTTAGAACAACAGGGTTTATTGACTGGAAGCGGCCGATCATGTTGACTTTGAAAAGGAGTTTGCCCAGAGGGTTTTTTTACTTTCGTGACTGCAGAGAGTTTTGTGACTTCAGTAAAATGATGTATGATCCCAGAAACAAGGGTTTCAAGAGCAAAGGGAAGGTGAGACCCCAGTTAGGAAGGAACGCGCAAGGCAGGTAGATCGATCCTGGCTGGAAGGGCCCTGGCAATGCAGGCAGACACCCTGTGTCTCAGAACCGAGGAGCTGCTCTTTGGAGTCTCTTCCACTCAGTTTATCTGGGGTCTAATCCAGCCATCACAAGCAGCAGTCTGTTGGGGACTATGGTCCTAGGTCATTTCCCTGAAGTTTCCTAGCAGAAACCATGCTAAAGGGAATGGCTGCTTGGCATAGGCGCCGACTCCGTGGCTCCTCCGGAGCTGGAGCACCCACGGGGAAAAATTGGTTGGTGCTCACCACCCACCAGCAGCTCCCCACCCCCCTGCCCAGCTCACCTCTGCCCCGCCTCCGCGTCCTCCCCTGAGCACGCCATGTGCCTGCTTTTTCCTCCTAGCTCCCTGCGCTTGCGCTGTGAATAAGCTGTTTCGTGGGGCTGGAAAGGAGGAAGGAGGAGGGGGAACATGGTGCGCTTGGGGAAGAGGCGGGGCCGGGGCCAGGATTTGGGGAAGGGGTTGAATAGGGGCAAGGAGGGGGTGGAGTTGTGGCGGAGACTTTGGGAAAGGGATTGGAATGGGGGAAGGGCGGGGGTGGGGAAAGGGTGGAGTCGGGGCGCGGGGAAAGTTGGCGCCTATGCTGCTCGAAGGGAGGAAGGGAATCAGATCTTTCCCACTCTTTCTGTTTGTTAATAGCCCTCGAGCAGAATGCGATTTTCTTTGATTTATTTTCTATTTAAACTTATTCACAAAGTTCTTGGTCCATAGTCTGGAAGTTCAGGCAGCCGTGGGTAATTTGATTGGACCCACAGAACTCCAGGTTTGATCCTGTTCCCTGATTGGATCAGTGTAACCAGAGAAAAGCTCAGGTCTGTGAGTTCAGAATTTGCTTTCCCCAAAAATATTCCACTAGTTGCTTAACATTCTCTTTCCGCCCCCATTCAGGCTGGCAGCACTGTCACTCGGTTGTGCACAGGAAGCAAAGCAGCACCAGTGTATTCCGTGGAGCATTCATCAGCTCTGCCGAGTTATTCACCCCGCGCTAAGAAGTGAACCCTTTCTCTCCGAGATCCGAGCTGGAAACAGGCTTGTTTCACTGGGCGGAAATGCCTCTCTGCAGCCTGGGCACCCAACGCGCCATCGAACCTGCCCCCCCCCCCCCCCGTTCCGAGAGCAGATCTGAAAACAGCGGGGTTATGAGAACCTCATGGCTGCGGCACAAACATAACAGGGTTATGGGAATCTGTTAGTTGAGACACAAGCAAACAAATGGGGGAAGCTAGACAATTTGTCCCTGATCTCGTCACACGGTCCCTCTGCTAGTGACTGGGGCTCTGGGAAAGCAGCAAGTCGCTCTGCCTCTGGGTCACAGCCCCAGCCTCGGGTGTGAGGGTCTGTCAGGTTGTGTCAGTAACACACTGACACTATCTTGGTGGAGCTGCTGGCCACTGCTATCCTTGGTTTGAAGGGGCAGACAGCTGAGTGCTGCTGCACTAATGTGGAGACACAGGGCTGAGCTCCCATTTGTGGCTGGTTCCTGAGCAGCCATGGCTGGCTCCTGGCTGAGGCCCTCACGTTCAGCTCTGGGCCCCGCAGTACCAGGAACAGGTTGACCAAGAGGAGCCACCAAACACTCAGGGGGCCGGAGGGGCAGCGTTATTTGGAAGAGCTGAATCGGCCTAGCTCGGCCCCAGGGAGGCCTGATAAGGGCCTAGCACTTACCAGCGACTGGAGGAGGCCCCAGGGTTAGTAACCAGGAGCAAATATTAGGACAGAAAAGAGTTAGGCTGATTGCCAGGACCAGCCTGGCTGCTCGTGGGGTGGAGGATATGGAGCTCCCTGCCCAGGGGAGGCTGGGAGCTCTATCAATTGGGGCATTTCACACTGGACTCCACCACACCTGAGCTAGTGTACAAGTGGGGCTGATCCTACCCTGGCCCATGGGGGCGCAGCAGCTGGGCTGTCTGATGGGGTCACAGCAGGGCCCTGGCTTCACTCACTCTCCCCTCTGTCCGATTTCACTCCATGTCCTTTCCCCTTCCAGGCGGGACGTCCTGGATCTTGTCGCAGGGAAGCGAAACCGGCTCCAACTTCATGGGCATTTTAGGGTCTGATCCAGAGTCCATTGGAATCAATGGAAAGACTCCCAATGACTTTCGTGGGCTTTGGATCAAGCCTCTAATGACCATGGTTTGGGCCAGGAGGAGCTTCATTAACTAAACCCAACAGCGAGCAGGTGCCGGCTTGTCCGTAGGCCACCTGGGGAAGTATTCGTAAGCACAAAATGCTGGAAATAAAAGGGAGCTTTAAAATGACATCCCCAGCATGGTCCATGCACCAGCAGCCTTGCCAAGGACTCTCTAGCTCAGGGTTTTATACTGCTGCCCATCCTCATAGTATCTGGGCTCTCACAGTGGGGAATTAGCTGATATTAAGCATTTCCACTCATATACAGGATCTCGCACATTTCTCTGATGATAGTTAATTATTACAGCTCTGCTTCTTGCTGAGGTCAGAATGCTGAGCTTGTGACATCACAGTCTTTCCTATAGCAACAAGCTGATGTTATAAAGAGAGGATTGAGCTTACAGCAGGTTCAGACAGAGGGAGAAGCCCAGGACAGAGGAAGCCCTTCTTTAAAGGCAATACCTGCCCAGGCAATATGGGATGAGAGCAGCAGTGAATGTTCCTGGTTGTATAACAAGTTCTTGGTCTGTATTTGCTCCAGCAGGTGAGTGACTAACACCAGGAGCACTCAGCCCTGCCAGCTGATTCTGATCAGGGGTGACGCAGGTGAGGAGAGAGAGTGAATGAAATGTGATGTCAGGGAATTATAGCTGCCCTGCTACTTGGGAGCTCTCAGTGGCTCTGCGGAGCAGCTTTTCTACAGGGCACCTCAGCAGGGCCAGTTCTAGGTTTTTT
>NC_048321.1:1262756-1341480 GCF_013100865.1 Trachemys scripta elegans
GAATAACAGAGTAATATCTTGCTGACTTCAGATCTGCCACAATCTTCTGTTTGACTTTTGTTGCCAGTAACTGTATGATCTCATTTTGAATTGTTTTTCTAAGGTAGTGGTGTGTGTACATTTCTTGGTGGTGACTCTTCTTAGATGTTCCTGGAGTACAGCATCAAAGTCAACCATCAGCTCCACAATTTTAAGGAATTTTCCATTGTTTGGCACATACAGCTGATCTGAAGTGCCACGCAGTGCTAGGTTTTGGGTAGCAAGCATTCTCACAATGGCAATGAGCCTTTTCAGAATATTTTGCGAATAAAGAGAGGCTGATGCAATCATCTCTTGATGCTGATCATCTCTGGTGGCCTTTAACCTTAGTCTCATCTCAAGCACTTTCCACCTATGGAATGCTCTCTGGTGATTTGCTGCCTTCTCATGGCATGCCAGATTTCTAGCCAGATTTTTCCAGTCCTTTGTTCCTGTAGAACTCAATGTGGCTGGAACATAAGACTGGAAGAGTTTGCAACGAAAACAGTATGCAGCATTCTGGGTTTTTGAGTACATAAGCCATGGCCTCTCCACTTTATCACCATTGGGGATTTCATGCCAGTAATGTGTTGGATGGAAACTTCTATTTTAATTGTCTTTGGTGAACATGAAGTTTTTCACTCGCTGTGGCCCATGCAGTACAAGGAAGTCCCTCAGGTTACTGCTCAAGTGGGTCCAGAGTCCTGGATCATCTAGACTTAAGGAACTAAACTCAGCAGCAGCTGTTTCTTGTGCCTTTACAACATTCTTCTCTGATCTACTTTTCTTCAGGAATGTGCATGGTTACATTTGAGATGGAGATATGGATGCTGCAGTAGCTGCCAGGTCACTGCACTCTGACTAACTGGAAGATCAGGCATCTCCTCACCACTCACATCCTCACTGGGGCCCGAAGGCTCAGCGTGAACATGTGTGTCTATGTATCTCAGGAGAGCTCCTTCCTGCTTAGATAGAAAAGCTTCCTTTGCTTTCTTTCTTTTTCTGAATACTGCCCCAGAGGGGCATTTTCTTCTTTCACTCATGACTGCTGTTCTGTGCCAGCTATAGTGGCTCTCAACACTCAATTGAAGGGGACAAATAAGCAGGCTGGTAGTAGGGCCTGAGTGAGGGAAGATATCAGCTTCTTAAGATCCTAACTGGCTCCTACTATTTCAGTTGACTGCCTGTTCTCCTCAGGTCGGTTCAGGGAAGCAGCAGGAAACAGGAAGCACCCTGAGAAGCTGGTGTTAATCAGTCCAGGCTCCTGGGGGTTCTAGAGAGGTACATAAGAGGCTCCTCCTCCTCTCTCTCCCTGCAGCTCCTGCTGCTTTCTTTTATTCCCTCTCACCTTTTCTCCTGCCTGTCTCTTGTGCCCTCCTTCCTCCAGCACAGCACTCCACCATCTCTGTGCATCTAGAGCAGAGAGAATACATATGCACCAGCAGCAGACACAATTTTCTACACTCTGGGTCCTAGTGGCACTCCCCTCCCCCCAGTCTGGCACCTGAGGCAGCCGCCTCACTTCGCCTCATGGTAAGGCCAGCCCTGAAGATAAAGGAGGTGAAGTAGGCACACCAGAAGGCAAGGGAGGCACCATAGACCTGCTGTTTCTATAACGAGCTGGACGCCATCCTTGGCGGCAATTCCACCTCCACTGCCAAGAGGTGGATACTTTGGTGGGGCTGGAGAGGGCGGACAGTGGACCTAGCTCCGAGGATGAAGTCATGGATGAGGAGGTTGAGTTGGAGGATGATGTGGCGCACACGGCAGGATCATCTGGTGGGATGGCGAGTCAGGACCTCTTTTCCACTCCAGAGAGGTCTAGCCAGTCCCAGCAGTTCCTCTCTGGCGTGCATGATGCAGGAGAGGAGAGCTCTGGTAAGTGATCTTTTTGAGTTGATGCTGCTTGGTTATATGAGGTAGAGCTGTTTTTTGCTCTGTGCATTTTAGAAGTGGGTGAAGGGATAGAAATGTGCAAGACTAGCTGTGTTTGAGTGTGCTGCATATTCCCCTGTGAAGCTAAACAGTGCGGTGGAACAGGGTGTTGCTGCACACTGAGATTTCACAGGAATCCTCCAGAGATATCTCCAGGAAACTTTCCTGGAGGTACTCGCAAATCCTCTGCCAAAGGTTCCTTGGCAGAGCTGCTTTGTTCCTTCCCCCATTGTAGGAACCTTTCCTGCACCACTCGGCAATCACTTGTGCAGGGACCAAAGCGGCACACAAACGAGCAGCATAGGGACTGGGTCGGAACCTGAACGCATGCAGTGGATGCATCCTTGCCCCCTTGCTTGTCCCCAGGAGTGAGATATCGGCTTCAATGACCCCCACCTGTGGAAAATGGTGGCAGAATTTACAATATTATCCATAGTCACCTTCACTAATCCCCTGAAAACAGCACCTACACCTTGCCCCATCTTGAACGCCCACTCCCCACCCGGGCCTAACTCACCACATTTAGGATGTTCGCCGAGACTTGTGCTTGACAAAGGTCAGTGAGAAAATGATTGGTATGTTACAAGAGGTATATTTTTTACTGTAATGATTGAATGCTGTATGTGAACTAACAATCCTGCTTCTGTGTATTGTTTCTTGTGCTTCTGCAGATGTGGCTATGACGTTGCAGTCTAGATGATTTTATAAAAATTTGATAATGAGTGAATATAATGTAACTGGAATATGCTTCATGCAAAAGGTCTCTTGTAAGGTATAATTACAAAGCTTATTGTCTACTGAGTGTGGTCATCCTATTTGTATAAAGGTATCACTTTTGTATCTGAAACTAGAAATATGAAATATAACTCTGAGGGCCTATTGTAATTATGTAAAGTGTGGGCCATTAATGGTGGTTTGGAATCTTAATGGCTCCCATCAACCAGGACAATTGATTGGATGGCTCTGTTTGCAGGCAGGCCTTTCTGTGAGTCAGGCTGGGAGGAATGAAGGCTTGGGGTCTTACAGTGACATGTGATCATGTCACATGAACTGGAATCCATCTTTAACCTGGTGCTTTTCTGGGGGCTACTCTGAGTCCCGGTCCAGAGGCCCTCTGGCAACAGTCTCGCTATCCTCCTTCTCCTTCCTCCTCTGATTACCCCTCTGGACCGCTTCCCCAAGGCCCTTCTCTGTGTTAGGCCTCCTCCTTTCAGACCTGCCGCCTGGCAGGCTATGGAGAAGGGCCTTCTCCCACTCTCTCAAGCTGGCCTGCACTGCGCTGTCCACGGTGCTGGCCTCCCAGCTCTGGAGAGAGACCTTCCCCTTTGAAGGCCTGGGACAGACTGGCTGCTCTCACTCTGAGCAGTCTTTTATATGGCTGAGCCAGGCCCTGATTGGCTAACCCCAATCTGTCCTCTGATTGGCTCCCTGTAAGCCCTTCTCTGATTGGCCGCGCGTCTACGCAGGTGCCTAGGCCCGCCGCAGCCCACCCTCTCTGGGCGTGGGGCAGCCGCCCCACCACACGGTGGAACAGAACAAAGATGGAAGGAGCCATCATGGAGAATCCCCTAGCTACCACCTGAGCTGGAACAAGAGCTGTACGAGGGGAAAGAATTGTGCCCAGGCCTGGAAGGTGTCCAGTCTGAGGAAAAAACTTACTGAAGCATCTCTGAGGGTGATATTATCTGCATTCAGTTTGATTAGACATAGATTTGCGCATTTTATTTTATTTTGATTGGTGGCTTACTTTGTTCTGTCTGTTACTACTTGGAACCACTTAAATCCTACTTTCTGTATTTAATAAAATCACTTTTTCCTTATTAATTAACTCAGAGTATGTATTAATACCTGGGGGAGCAAACAACTGTGCATATCTCTCTATCAGTGTTATAGAGGGCGAACAATTTATGAGTTTATACAATTTAAGCTTTATACAGGGTAAAACGGATTTATTTGGGTTTGGACCCCATTGGGAGTTGGGCATCTGAGTGTTAGAGACAGGAACTCTTCTGTTAGCTGCTTTCAGGTAAACCTGCAGCTTTAGAGCAAGTAATTCAGACCCTGGGTCTTTGTTGGAGCAGACAGGAGTGTCTGGCTAAGCAAGACAGGGTGCTGGGGCCCCGAGCTGGCGGGGAAGGCAGGGGTAGAAGTAGTTTTGTCACATCGGGTGGCAGCTCCCAAGAGGGTTTCTGTAATCTAACCCATCACGGTGGCCTTCAGGGGAACCTTTGCCTTTGCCAGATAAGGATGTGACCAAGGCATAGCAAGGAGGACATGTTCCGAGAGGTGCTCCAATCCTCAGAGGCCAAAGAAAGAGAACGTAGGGAGTGGAGAGAAAAGGAAAGGCAGGAAAGAAAGTAGAGTAAGAAGTGCATTCTAAAGGACCAGGAGCAGATGATAAAAGTGATGGAGGAGCAAACAGAGATGTTGAAGTCTCTAATCATGCTACAGTCAGAACAGATGCATGCTCCCCCCTGCAGCCCATACTGAACTGTTTTCCATCCCTCCCCAAACTCCTCCCACACATTCCTTGCAACTTCCTGGCATGTCTCGGTACCCCATTCCCTCCACCCCTTTGGACAGCTTCCAAAATGATAGTTGGACTTATGCACAGCTCTGAGAGCCTACACTACCCATCACTGTTATCTCTCTTCCGACCAAGCCTTTTGTGTGTGTTAAATGGGGTTTAATAAAAACAAACTCTCTGAAACAGAACCAATCTTTATTTGTGTCCTACATGTCATGATTGCTGCAGGTAGTGATACATAGATGCAGTTTAATCATTTGCTTAGTACAAATCCTGCTCTGGAATCATCACAGTTTTTAGGCAAAACAAGGTAACCGAAGTTACTGAAGCATGGCAGATTGCTGAATAGAAATACACATTACTGGTGCTCATTATCAAAGTGTTGCTTCAAAGTTTCCCTGATTCCAATAGCCCCCCGTTATGCCCCTCTAATAGCCCTGGTATTTGGATGTTCAAAATCAGCAGCCAGGCAACCTGCCTGAGCGCTCCACCCCAGGGGAAACTTTACACCCTTCGCCTCACAAATATTATGGAGCACGCAGCAGGCTGCTATGACCATGGGAATGATTCCCTCATTTAGGTCTAACCTGCCATAAAGGCAGCACCTGTGCACTTTTAATATGCCAAAGGCATATTCCAGAGTCATTCTGCACCTGCTCAGCCTATTGTTGAAGCGCTCCTTGCTGCTGTCCAAACTTCCCATCTAAGGCTTTGTGAGCCATGGGAGTAAGGGGTACGCATTTCAACACCCCCTACTGGAATCTTCTGGTCTGTGCTCCCATTGTGCAAAAGGCACATGGACCCCTGCATGCAGAGTCAGGAGGAGAGGGCTTTAACAGGCATGTGGTGCATGGCAGAGCTGGTGGAGACAAAGGGTGCAGGGTTGCTGAGGTTTATCAATCTGGCCCTTGAACCGCTTTTCTGACATGTTGTTTTCCCACTGCATTAAAATGTAGCTGAGACAGAAAAAAGAGGTCTTGGGGTTCCCTCACTGGTGTACAGACAAGTGGGGGAAAACCCAGTATCTTACAGAGTGGCATGAAAGAGAAGGCATACATCTGTGTCTAAGCAAGAGTAAGGAGAACCCCACAAAATGACAAATCTCAAGCTGTGTTTGAATTCCTTGTGGGGAAAATTCAGCCAGAGGACAACTCTGACTAACACCAGTATGGTGACGTACCCCGGTGAACTCTTCAATAATGTCTTTGCCCCTCATGATGAGGTGTTGTCGTATGAGTTGGTCGATGATGACACGGCCATAGTGTGCTGCCCCCATTCTCGCAACACTAACGTTTTCATAGCGTGCTTTACCACTGCTCAGGCCAGGCTAGTGCTCTACTGCCTGTTAGTGCATTTACACGAGTTGTGTCTGGCCTATGATACTGATGCTGTGATTATAGAGAGTAAAGGGGAGTGGCGCCCAGCCCAGGGGGTTATTTAGGGGCTCTGACTAGCAAGATACAGCCAGATGAACACATTGTGGAGTTTGTGCCCACAGGGCCTAAAACCTACAGGTACAAACTAGCTGGCAGTAAGGCCTGTATGAAAGTAAAAGGGATCATGCCCAACTCGAGGGTGTTGTCAGATGTTCGGCTATGTGTGTGTGTTCTTTGTGTGCTGTCCCAGCTCTGCGCTGATAGTTGGCACAGCAGACCTCAATCTATCTGCCCAAAGATCACAAGATCTGTTAAAGTACGAAGGCGACAAAGCACGGTAATAGCACCTGGCAGACTCTACGAGGATACTAAGGTATGTATGCGATGACAATGGACGCAGCTCTGTGAATGGTGGGACTTTCCATTCCCAAAGGGTTAAACAAGGTATCCCAACATTTATAGACTGAGACAAACAATTTGGGATAAACAACTTAGGTATCATCTTAAGCATTTCATGACATGTTTGTTACCTCCCCTTGTTCTTTCCTCCTGTTGGTTCAGACAAAACACTTTTATTCACCACCTGTCTTTCAGTCAAAATATCACTATTCATCACTTTTGTCAAACCATTTTATTGTGTGCTAGGTTGGGATGTTCTTGTGCTGGCCTGCTGGAATGTGTTTACATATTCAGTGTGTTTTAGCAATGCTAGCAATACTGGTGCCAAGTTCGTGTACTGGACACTGACTTGCAGGCAAACATCTGCTTTTGACAGGGACTGGCTGTTGTTCATAGCATAACATTTGCTGACTTTGGTTCAGGCCTCAGGCCTTGCACCAGGCCCATGCTTCAGGCTCTCTTTCTACCACAGAGGGATAGCAAGAAAATTAATTTTGAGAGTTTAAAAGCTCTCGTCCAAGACTACTGTTTGAAGCCCAAAGGGAAGGACTCAAAGGAGATCATGGTACAGCGGCTTGGGATCAAGAGGGTGAAAAAGTACTGGCTGATAGAGACAAGAACTCTTAAAAAACTCCAGAAAGTCATTTATGACCAAAGAACTGTCCTGGCAGATTCTAAAACCTTGCCATATGGGTATTGATTATTATGCAGAGTCACAACCAGTTTGCTCATCCCTTTTCCTGTTTGATTTGTGCCTTAAAAGTCAGGAAAATCTTTTTTTTTTTTCTAAACCAGTTGTTAGAAAACAGTAATAGACTGTTATCGTGCATGCCTGAAAATATTGTGTGGTGTTACAGCTGTTGACAACCGTTGTATAAAGAGTTGTTATATAAATTTCCATATATTATGCTTATGGAAGGTTTACTTGACACTTTAAATGATGAATATTTATTTCCTAGTAGTAAAGTGAATATGGTGATTGTAGATGATCTGATGGAGTCTGCTGTCAAAAGTGGTGAAATCAAGAAAGTCTTTACAAAGTATGTACGCCACAGGAACCTAAGTACGATGTGCAAAATGTGTTTTGTCAGGAAAAAAAGAGCCGCACAATTAATTTAAATACAAAGTAAAAACTCCTGAGATAAATTGCAAATTGCCACTCTGGCACATCAAATTATGCTGGTAAGATGCAATTCTTTTTGGAGGCGGTAGAGGACACTGTGGTAGAAAGGGAGCCCAAGATACAAGGCCTTGTATCAGAGGCCTGGTGTGAGGTCTAAGGCCTGAACTAAAGTAGTGGTCAGGCCTTGTTAATATAAAGCAAAGTTAGCAAGAGACAAGCTGTGAGCAGAAGTCAGGCTCTGCCTGCGTGCAGGCTCACTGAACCTGACAAGAATAGGGCTGGTATTGCAAAAAACCACACATTCCTGAGAAGTGCTAGGCACAGGACACTCACGCGAACACATTCCAGAAGGGTGGCACCAGAACACCCTGATACTAAGGATGATACAAATACTCCTTGAAGCTGATACAAGGACACACTAAAGATAAGGTCAGATGACAGGGTGATGGATAGAGATATTTTGATCGAACCAACATGTACAAGGTAAAGGGTGGCAACTAACCACGTCAGAGGGTCAGTAACCTGGTAGTGGCCATCTCAAAAATAGCTCTCAGCCAGGGCTGGCTCCAGCGTTTTTGCCGCCCTAAGCGGCAAAAAAAAAAAAAGCCGCGATCGGCGGCACTTCGGCGGGAGCTCTACCGCCGCCACTTCATCCTTCGGTGGCAATTCGGCAGCAGGTCCTTCCCGCCGAGAGGAACCCGCCGCCGAAGAGCCGGACGTACCGCCCCTTTCCATTGGCCGCCCCAAGCACCTGCTTGCTGCGCTGGCGCCTGGAACCAGCCCTGCTCTCAGCACTTGGAAACATCCCCCTGAAGCCCTGAGAAGTAAGTGTACAAAAAGACAATGGGGTTTATTAAAAAATTGAGTGATAAGAAGTTGTCCGTCAAAAGGAAAAAGCTTTATTGGTCCTTTGTCAAGCTTTGCTCTCCCCCTACTGTCAGGACTTTTAAATACCTGATAATGGAACATGCTTAAAAAATGTATCTGGTTCTGAGTCATCAGCTAGAACAATTGAGAAGGGCCTCTAGTGGCACAGAAAATATCAGACCACAACCACTTGTCGACTGGATCTGAGATGAAAGACAGCCTACAAAGATCTGGTTTCTCTGACTAGGAAAAGGAGTTGGGGTATATCTTTAAACTCACAACAAGAAAGTCAGGTCTGGACATGTTAATACATGTTTGGGGCATGTCCAGTACTTAATTTGTGCCAGCGCTTGCCAGGGCTCAGCCCTGGCACGTCTAGGCTTGCCACATCATTTATTAATGTAAAAAAATTGCTTGAGCCCTGGCACCTCTTTCATTACAAATTAAACACTGGGCATGTCTGACTCCCCCACCCCCCTTTTACAAACTGCACTCCCATGTGGTCATTTTCTGGTAAATCACTGGTGTACAATTTTAAAATCTGAAAAAAAGGATAACCCCCTACTAAATTTCTTTACAAAAATATGCAATGATATCCACAGGGTCTTGTAGTTTTCTCTGGTGAAACACAATGTTACCAGAATTACAATTTTAAAAAGTCATGATAGCTTCAGGAAAGAAGTTACTGTCTGGGAGAAATCCGTAGGAATAAAAAAACTTGCCCGGCCCAAGTCTGGTAGGTAGAGAGAGAGAGAGAGAGAGTGTGTGTGTGTATGCATGCATTTGTGTGTGTGTGAACAATCTTCTGGATACAGAACCCTTTCGGAGCAGGTCACTAGGAAACCCATTTTAAATCAAGCGTCCATTGATAAAATACATGTGAACTGCACAGTGTTCATACTCACATATAGTCAAATAGGACATTCCTTCGGTGGTTAACTTTGAGCACATTGTCAAAACCTCCCTACTATCAGATTGACTGCAGAGGGCAGCACCAGGGCAAAATGCATCTCTGCTCTCCGGTTGCCAGTTTTAATAATCAAATAATGATGGCTAATTCCGGGTCTGGGGTCAGGGTGGGGGTCTACCATGCGTAACCCGGGACAAATTCCCCACAATCGATGAAGAGCACTCGGTCTTTTACATATTTCCCAGATGCCTGCATGAGCTGCACGCACTCCCTCACACAGTTCCCGTTCTCAAAATCAGGGTGTAGAAATTTAGCTGGCACCTGCTCGCTATTCCCATACAAGGCCACAACATTAATGTTGTGATGTTTAACACTGAAAGAGGTTTTAATGTACTTACCACCAAAGGCATCATTATGTATAAAGCTGATAATGAGCTGTTATGGTAACTACCTCACAGAGAGGCTTTTCTTGTTACTGATATGACTACCGGGTAGAATACTATAAACACCTTCATGCCTACCCGGTCCATAGGGTACATAGTGTTAGTGGTCATTAGAGTCTCTGAGTGGCACAAATGGACCCACAGAGTAATTTTTACCCGTTTCATTCATTACAAGGGGACAATTTAGAATTCTAATTGACATTCCCACTCAAGAGGCAAAAAGTATCTTTGCTACTTGTGAGTTTAATTTTCAAGTCATAGAATCATAGAACCATAGGGTTAGAAGGGACCGCAGGGGTCATCTAGTCTAACCCCTGCCAAGATGCAGGATTTGTTGTGTTTAAATCATCCCAGACAGATGGCTCCAGCCTCCTTTGGAAACCTCCAGTGCAGATGATTCCACGTCTTCCCTAGGCGTCTGTTCCTTTGTGTTACTGTTCTTTCCATTAGCAAATTTTTCCTGAAATGCTGTAGTTTGAACCCTTTGCTTCCTGACCTGCTCTCTGTGGCAAAAGAGAACAATTTTCACCATCTTTTTAATGGCAACCTTTCAAGTATTTGAAGACCGCTATCAAGTCCCCCCTTAATCTCCTCTTTTCCAAACTAAACAGCCTTTGCTCAGATGGTTTGCATTCCATCCCTTTGATCATCTTTGTTGCTCACCTTTGGATCTTTTCCAGTTTCTCTACATCCTTTCTATACATTGGTGACCAAAAGTGGACACAGTATTCCAGCTGAGGCCTAACCAGTACTGAGTAGAGCGGTGCTATCACCTCCTGTGACTTGCATGTCATGCCTCTGTTAATGCAACCTAAACTTGCATTTGCATTTTTTTCAACAGTATCACCATTCAGCAGCAGTTTTTCTTGAAAAAAGCAAAGCGCCAAGTGAAGGCCCCAGCAACTCCAGCTTCCTGGTGTGGGCAGTTAGGTGAGCCCTGTGCATAAAGCCCTTGTAACCCATGCCAGTCAAAATGGTGCTCTCATGGGCATCTGCTGTGTCTTTCTGAAATGCCCTCTGGAAAACTTCCTAGCGAGAGTATTGTGGCTGTAGGTCAGAATCAATTCAATAAAGGGTCTGTGTACGCAGGGTCTGAATGAGTTCTCCCCTGACAGCTGGCTGGGAGGGGGTGAGACTTCAGGAGTAAACTGTATTTACATGAACACACCTACTCTGTGTAGGTGTCCAGCAGACTGGAGTGGGGCGTTGCTCAAAGTGATCAGCTTTGGTTGGTGTTGGGTTACAAAATGCTGTAGTACTGACTGCAGGGTTAGTGAAATGTTGTTAACCATGTTATCTTTATTGCATAAGTAAAGGAAAGCAGAACTGTGCTGAGTCTGTCCTGATTGAGGGGGTCACTCTCAGTTGAAAGAAACTCGCTAAAGCAGGGGCTCAAATGTCAGACCCCTGTGAAGATAAGAAGGGTGAGGATAGGTGTTCTGAGGTTTTTACTCACGAAAGCTTATGCCCAAATAAATCTGTTAGTCTTTAAGGTGCCACCAGACTCTTTGTTGTTTTAGCCAGGAAATAGATTCTCCTTAAGTGTTTCTGGTCTGGTTTAAGCTGTTCTTCCCCACCATTGAAAAATTGAGCTTAATAGGCTCCCTTAGAAGCCTTTTGTTATATTACATGTTCAATAAGAGCTAAAATCACTTGCAATGCAATAGTGTTTCTGCCCAGCTGAAAATCACTAAGAGACTGACCTGCAGCAGTTACTGTAGAGAGGCAAGTGGCTGGCAAGGCAGCCAGTCAGAGCAAGTGCTCATATGGCACAGCAAACCAGGTGCCTTCTTTCCTGGTGGGAAGTGAGCTCACACAGATGCACCCGTCTGAACCCTGACCAAGGACAACCCCTGTGAGTGGGGTCTGGTGAGGGAGCAGAGGGGGGCACAGAGAAGGAACTGATGGTTGTAGTACTCAAGGACATGAGGTAGAAGGGTCTGCCCCACGCACTCTGGGGTGGGCATCCTGCTCACAGTTTTATGGTTATGAATCTTGCTTGTTGCGTTTTCCCTAATTAATGTCAGGTGACTTCCCTCCTGTCATTAAAAGTTTCTTTTCTATACACAGACTCTGTGCTTGCAAGTCAGAAGTATTGCCTCTCAGAGGAACCTAGGGGTGGTGTGTAATTTTCCCAGGTTACTGGGTGGGGGCTCAAGCCGGTTCTGTGTTGTATTGTTGAAAAGGAACCCCTAGATATTGAACCCAGCCCTGGTTGCCGCCGGCTCCACCTGGCAGAAGGGTTACATCTGTAAGGGTACTAACTGTTGCTCTGGCTAACACTTTGCTCATCTAAAGTGACATCCAGCTGGTTAAAAAGGGTGGCAATGGGATAATTTGTTAAGATAACCCTGGCATCGCTGGAGATGTCTGCACCATCTTCTTTCACAACCTTGCAGCACCCACATACAGCAATGTGTTGTTGAATCTAAGTAATGATCCCTGTGTCTCGAAATAAAAAAATTCTAGAGGGGCAGTGTAGTGGGGTGGTCACCCGCTCCTGCCTGGAAGGGTTAAAGCCAGCCCTGCAGATGGCTGGGGCTGTGGAAGGAAAGACCTGGGCTGACTGGGGGAAGCAGCTGCAGCTGGGCCACACCCCAGTCAGAGCCCAGCTGGCCCTATAAAGGCTTGAGCCAGGAACAAGGAGACACCTACTCTCTGCATTCAGAGAGAGAAGGGCCTGGCTGCAGGAAGCTAAGAGACAGGGTACCTGAGTGGAGCAGGGCTGGGGAAAGGCAGAGGAGCTGGGGCACTCCAGCTTGGAAAGCCCCAGGCTGTGGCCTAGCATTGGGCCAACAGGTACTGGGGATTGCAGAGGGCAGCCCAAGGGTAGGCAAAGGCAGCAGGTCCAAACCAAACCTTGCCTGTGATGAGTGGCCTATACTGCAGTCTGCCCCCAGGGAGTGGGGCTAGATGGTGACTGGCAGTAGCCTTACCCTGGGGTGGGGTGAGAATCATAGAATATCAGGGTTGGAAGGGACTTCAAGAGGTCATCTAGTCCAACCCCCTGCTCAAAGCAGGACCAATTCCCAACTAAATCATCCCAGCCAGGGCTTTGACAAGCCGGGCCTTAAAAACCTCCAACGAAGGAGACTCCACCACCTCCCTAGGTAACGCATTTCAGTGCTTCATCACCCTCCTAGTGAAATAGTGTTTCCTAATATCCAACCTGGACCTCCCACACTGCAACTTGAGACCATTGCTCCTTCTGTCATCTGCCACCACTGAGAACAGCCGAGCTCCATCCTCTTTGGAACCCCCCTTCAGGTAGTTGAAGGCTGCTATCAAATCCCCCCTCATTCTTCTCTTCTGGAGACTAAACAATCCCAGTTCCCTCAGCCTCTCCTCATAAGTCATGTGCTCCAGACTCCTAATCATTTTTGTTGCCCTCCGCTGGACTCTTTCCAATTTTTCCATATCCTTCTTGTAGTGTGGGGCCCAAAACTGGACACAGTATTCCAGATGAGGCCTCACCAATGTCGAATAAAAGAGAACGATCATGTTCCTCAATCTGCTGTCAATGCCCCAACTTATACAGCCCAAAATGCCGTTAGCCTTCTTGCAACAAGAGCACACTGTTGACTCATATCCAACTTCTCGTCCACTGTGACCCCTAGGTCTTTTTCTGCAGAACTGCTACCTAGCCTTTCGGTCCCTAGTCTGTAGCAGTGCATGGGATTCTTCCGTCCTAAGTGAAGGACTCTGCACTTGTCCTTGTTGAACCTCATCAGGTTTTTTTTGGCCCAATCCTCTAATTTGGCTAGGTCCCTCTGTATCCGATCCCTACCCCCTAGTGTATCTACCACACCTCCTAGTTTAGTGTCATCTGCAAACTTGCTGAGAGTGCAGTCCACACCATCCTCCAGATCATTAATAAAGATATTAAACAAAACCGGCCCCAGGACCGGATGGGAGCGGGATGGGAGCCCAGGGCTGGGGTGGGGGGCAGCCAAAATGTTTTTTGCTTGAGGCGGCAAAAAACCTAGAGCCGGCCATGAGAGTTTTATCACGTTTTTAGCAGCCTGAAGTAAGGAGGCCCCAAAACTCTCAATCTCCGTGAGTGCGAAATACATTTTCTTTAACAACCCCGTCATTTCTGACCTTTCTTATTCTAAGACTTAAGTACACCTCTATCCCGATATAATGCGACACGATATAACACGAATTCAGATATAATGCGGTAAAGCAGTGCTCCGGGGGGGCGGGACTGTGCACTCCGGTGGATCAAAGCAAGTTCAATATAACATGGTTTCACCTATAATGCGGTAAGATTTTTTGGCTCCCGAGTACACCGTTATATCAGGGTAGAGGTGTATCTGTAAGAAAACACAGACTTGGATTTTTTTTTATTTAATATAGCTTCTCTCACTTTCTAACCTGTGAGCCCCCCCCACACCTTATTTTCCTCTACAATGCATGTTCTATTACTAATATTTCATATCTTTATTAAAAAATGCAATTATTTTTCTCTAAAAAAAGTGTCATTGAGACTTTATTTCAAAATAACCTAAATGCATAAAATTTATTCTTTCCCCAAAAATAGTTATTACTAATATTTAATGCCTTTAGTTCAAAAAGCATACGTTTTCTCTAAAACCATTTTATTCTTCTAACTTCTAACCTTAAAATGACCCTAAACGTGAAAAAAAAACATGTGCAAATAGTCCTAAGGCTCCTCATAAATAATTTTTTAAAATGTCAAAATGGCCACTGCACTGAAAGTGTACATATCCGAAAACGAGGCTGGGGGTGGGACATAAATTTAAAAAGGGGGTATGGACACCTGTCAGAATTATATGTTGAAGAACACTATAGAGCCTTTCCTACTTGCCCCCCAATCCATGAGCAGTGCAGAGCAGCTCTTGCCAGCAAATGACATTGTTCGTTTCCCAAACCATTTTTATTTACTTGATGTCATGTGGGTAATCTGGGGTTACATGCTGGGGTCAAGTAAAACAGGCCAAGACATAATGTAACCGTGTTATATGCTGCAATAGGATGGAGAGTACTCATATCAGAACATACATAAGTGTGTTTATACCATGGAGCGGTATATGCTGCATATCATAGAATAATAGAAGATTAGGGTTGGAAGAGACCTAAGGAGGTCATCTAGCTTCAAAGCAGGACCAATCCCAACTAAATCATCCCAGCCAGGACTTTGTCAATCCGAGCCTTAAAAACCTCTAAGAATGGAGATCCCACCACCTCCCTAGGTAACCCATTCCAGTGCTTCACCACCCTTCTAGTGAAATAGTGTTTCCTAATATCCAACCTAGAGTTCCCCCACCGCAACTTGAGACCATTGCTCCTTGTTCTGTCATCTGCCACCACTGAGAACAGCCGAGCTCCATCCTCTTTGGAACCCCCCATTCAGGTAGTTGAAGGCTGCTATCAAATCCCCCCTCACTCTTCTCTTCTGCAGACTAAATAAGCCCAGTTCCCTCAGCCTCTCCTCTATCTCACATTCAGAGTGCAAAAACAGGAGGCTGAGAAACCAGGACTGAACTCCTGATGACCAGGGAGCCTAGAAATCCGTTTGCCATGGAAAAATGTGGAATTTGCATTCTTACAGAGAATCTTTAGTTTTTACATTCTGTGAAAAAATAAAAACCTATATTAACAATTAATTAAATTTTATTGAAAGTGCCAATGCCACTTATTCAATGAGCACAACCACCCCCTCTTGTGGTTGATTTTTTAATTCGTTTTAAATTAACAGCTGAAACCTATTTATCTGATTTAATTGGGACGGGGGCCAGATCGGATAATCAAAAATTGGGATAATCAGGAGAACTGGCAAAGAGCTTTGAATCCCTTATTTTAAGATGGGGGGCTCAGGCTGTCAGCCCCGCGCAGCTGGCACTTGGGCTGTCAGCCCTAGGAGACTGGTGGGTTGGTTAGTATGGAGAGCTGGATAATGGAAACTTGGATAAACGGGCTTCTACTGTATATCAATACACCATTGTGTTCAACTGATACCTGTAGGTATGGTGCCTATGGAAACTAAAGTTCAGCCTTTCATTTTAACTGAGGAAAAATGCAAATTTTTATGGTTTTTAATCAGAGAAGTTTGGTTTTTTATCACGGAAAACTAGGATCTCTGCTGCTGTCAGCCTTGAGCTCCACCCATGGCCTGGACCCGAGCTGAGCACAGAGCTAAGAATCATGGGTGGGCCCAGGCTGGGATCAGCTTGGAGACCTTAACCATGAAAATATTATAATGATTTGGTGGTTGAGGGTGTAGATGTGTCACCCCTGCCAGCCCCATCATGGAATGGGGGCAGGGTCATTGGGCATCCAGCGGAGCTACCACCCCCATGTGCAAATGGTTCCCCAGCCGCCATGCTCTGCTGCACCAGCATGGGCTGGCTGAATGGGAATGGCTGTGACCCGTTGGTGGGTTCTGTGTTGCTCTCACTCAGGGTTGGTCTACACTGCAATTAGACAGCCTGGCTGGCCCATGTCAGCTGACTCCAGCTGGTGGGGCTCAAGCAAAGGGGCTGTTTAATTGGGGTGTAGGAAGGTCCTGGGAGGTGGGAGGGTCCCAGCGCTTGGGCTGCAGCCAAAGCTGGAATGTCTACACTGCAATTAAACAGCCCTTTAGCTGATATGAATCAGGACCATAAACAGTGGGAAACGCTAGAGGGTAACAGAAAGAGAGCGGGAAGGGACGGCACCTTCTGGTCTCATTTCAGAGACATTTAAAACCTAAGTGACCTGGAAGAGAGTGAGGAGAATTCCTGTGCGAGAAAATCACAGACAAAAAGAGGTGAGTGGAAGGGTGGGAGCCTAGAGAAACAATGCAACAGGTAGGGTTATAGCTAAGCAGACAGTAGGAAAATGGATATGTACAGCCAGCCATGGAGGCGGGTGAGCTAATCAGGAGCCAAGCTTTCCAAGGGGAGGGCGCTGTCTGGCAAGGGGCAATGCTGATACACTGAGAGAATGGGCAGGAGTTTGCAATGCAGTGTGGCTGCATGAAAAGCCAATGGGATTTGGGTCTGCCTGTGCCAAGGGCTTATCCCAGCAGTGAAAGGCAGGGCCCGGCGCAGCTCTGCAAGTCAGAATTCACCAGATTAGTGGGAGGAACCCAGGCAAATGGTACTGAGTGCACGTCAGGATCCCATCCTGCCCCTGAGATCTGCGGTGAGCAGGGAAGCTCACGGAGAGCCGCACCAGCCCTGATGCCAGGTACATTTATGAGCAGACTGGACCAAGCACTGGAAAGCTGACTGAGGAGCATCCAGTGCTGGGGCCCAGGGTGGGAGGCCTAGACAGCACCTCCCAGCCTCTCTCAGCTCTGTGCTTAGGCCCAGTGTGTGCGACAGGGAATGGCACAAACCCCAGGGGCTGGAGATCACATTCTCCTTTGTGCTAGACTTGCCAGGGTTTATGGCACAGTTGCCAACTTTCAAGTGGTAAATAAGAACCCCGACTTTCACAATAAACCAAAAATCAAGCTAATCTCATTTCAAAACAAGGCCAAAACAAGCCAATCCCTAAGAACCCCAACACTCTATGTGACCAGATCCCCTGGCGTGCAGTCTGGGACTGTGGTGGGCCCGCTGAGCACCCCTGGCTCTCTCTCTCTCTTGCCCCTGCTTGCCCCTTGCCCCAGCTTGCCCCCTGCTTGCTGGGAGCCAATAAAAAAAAATAAGAAGCCACAAGCTACAAGCCAAAACTAGCCAACAAGCAACTCACAAGCCAATTAAGCCAAAAACAAGCCCAATTTCTGCGTTTTTGCTGCGGGTTTGGCATGTCTGGTTCATAGCTGCAGACAGCACGCCCCGGGGGCAGGTCACTCTCTGAAAGCAGACAGCAGGAGTTGGAGCTTTGGCCGGGGCTGCACCGCTACTGAATGCGGCCTGTGCTCACAGGATCAGAATAACAGCCTGTGTTTCAGGAACACATCACCTACTAATTCATAGTGCAAATTATTCCAGCCAAAGATGTAGCGGGAAAAGGACCCACCCCACATTATAGATTGCATGTCATAGAGGACATGGTCCCACATGTACACGTCAGTCATTTCACCTGTAAAAGAATTATATAAATCAAACCCGCCCCCGAAGGAGTCCTGCTCCTGCCCCAGGATGATCACAGCCTCAGTACTGACGGAGTAGCCTTTCCGCAGCCCTTTCCTGGGTAAGGGCTTCCCGTTCACCCAAAGCTCGGCTATGCCCGTGGCGGATTCCCAGGTGGCACAGACGTGCTCCCAGTCCATACGGGTCTCTGGGACTCTGAAGGTCACAAATTCCCCCCCCACGTATAGTCTGTACTCCCTGGAGCTGGATTTGAAGAGCAGGATCTCGTCGTCATAGGCCTTGGTGGCATAGGAGAAGAGGGCGTATGGCCGGGGCAGGTCAGTGTAGGATCTCAGACACACGGTAAAATTCTGCAGTGGCTGCTCTGGCTTCGGCTTCAGGATAACATAGGAGTCGTTGGATGCTCTCGGGAAAACAAACACCTTACGGAAGAGGTCTGGGAGGAGAAGGGAGATGGGTGGGGGGTGTTTCTTTGTCAGGGTAAGAGACCTGATTGGTACCACTCTTCCTAGTTAACCGCTGAGGCCCCTAAATCTCCCCCCCCACCGTGCTATCCCAGCCCTGAGGCCAACCCAGCTCTGCCAATGTCCCTCAATCACCCTCACCTCACTACCCTGGCCCTGGATCCGACCCAGCTCTGCCAATGCCCCCAATTCCCCCCACCCTGCTATCCCAGCCCTGGGTCGTATCCAGCTCTGCCAATGCCCCTGATTCCCCCCGCCCTGCTATCCCAGCCCTGGGTCGTACCCAGCTCTGCCAATGCCCCCGATTCCCCCCGCCCTGCTATCCCAGCTCTGAGGCTAACCAAATTCTGTCAGTGCCCCTCACTCCCCCGCACCATGCTATCCCAGCCCTGGGCCGTACCCAGCTCTGCTAATGCCCTCAACGCCTCCCACACCCTGCTATCCCAGCCCCAATTAAGAGGGATAGATTGGGGCTAGTTGAAAAGCCTTATGTCTGCCTGGCAACTGGCAACACCTGCCAGCCTGATAGGCAGCCGCTACAAAGGCTGGGAAGGAGCCAGAAAGAGGTCAGTCAGGGAGGGAGGTGGACGCCCTCTAGCTGGTTACTGACCCAGCCTGCGGTAGGCGAGACACCTATACGGATTGTATATAGTTGGACACTGGTGGTTGGATTTTAAATGCTTAAAGAATAAAGGATACGGGTGTTGCACAGAGTTGAAGTCCCCTGGACTTATTTGGGAGGGCAACCAGCCCCAGAAGAAGAGGGGCCGGCCGTGCACCCCGTGACATGTGGGAGCTTGTCCGAGATCCTTTTGTGCCAGAGCTACAGTTTGGCAACCTGGAGATGGAGGGAACCCTGCAGCGGCTGGCTCAGCAGCAGGAGGAGATGCAGAAGGTGCTGCAGGCCTTCCAGCAATCCCCCCAGATGGAGAGATGGGCTCTACTCGCCTGGCAGGCCGTGCAGCGGAGGACTTTACAGGACTTTATTAAGGAGCAGGTGGGGTTGCAGCAACAACTCCTGCAGAAACTACTGAATTCCTTGAGGGGAGATGGCACCCACACTACGGGGTTGGGCCTTTGTAAAATGGGCCCCGATGATGAGCCCGACACTTTCCTCTGCACCTTTGAGTGAGTGGCCATGGGCACCGGATGGGACAGGGAAACCTGGGCCCTACAGCTAGCCCCCAATCTAACCCCCAGCCAGCGTGCGGACACTCCGGGGGTGGGCAGGACGACCGCTGGGGCCGTGTGTGACTCCCAGGCAGCGTGTGGACACTCCGGAGGTGGACAGGGCGAGGGCTGGGGCTGCGTGTGACGCTCAGCCAGTGTGCGGACACTCTGGGGGTGGGCAGGGTAAGCGCTGGGGCCGTGTGTGACCCCCAGGCAGCGTGCGGACACTCTGGCAGTGGGCAGGGCGAGCGCTGGGGCCGTGTGTGATCCCAGGCAGCGTGCAGACACTCCGGAGGTGGGCAGGGCGAGGGCTGGGGCCGCGTGTAACCCCCAGCCAGTGTGCGGACACTTCGGGGGTGGGCAGGGCGAGCGCTGGGGCTGCGTGTGGCCCCCAGCCAGCGTGCGGACACTCCGGAGGTGGGCACGGCGAGCGCTGGCTGCGGGGAGGTAACAGCTGCAGGGCTGCCTGGCTGCAGGGATTCAGAACGTGAATCTGGATGGGGCACTTTGGGTCAGGGGCTGTTGCCTTCACTGAGACCGTCCCCTATTCCCCGCCCAGCCACTGTGCCTGAGCAAGGAGAGCAGGAGTGGGCTGGGGGCCTTTCCCATCCTGGGTGCTTTGCATTGGCCCTGGCACCTACCTCCTCCCCAGGCATCATTGGATCTGCACCCTGGAGGAGAGGGGAGAGGTGGGTACACACTGCACCCCCTGCTGGTCACAGGGAAGTGGAGAAGTGAACAGCCCCCTGCTGTCTCTGGGGCTGGGGACAGATGGACCCCACGGCCACCTTCCCCAAGTCCCAGACAGCACGCTCCTGGGGAAGCAGCATTCGAATGAGGCTCTTTTAATTGAAAGGGCCCGTCAGCCCATGGCCACATTGGCACTTTGCTCACCAGGAGACAGGGCACAAAAGTGGATGCTGGTGCTGGCGAAAGCCCCCTCCGGTGGGGGCAGGAGGGAGCTCAGTGCCCTGGCTGCTGCCATGTGCCCTTACTGGGGCCGAGAGCTGCAGGGACGTACCGATCATCTCCAGGCTGTACTTGGCCACAGAGCTGCCCCAGGCACTGGTGGCCGTGCAGATGTAGGTGCCAGTTTCATTCTTGCCGACGGGAGGAAGGGTGAGGATGCGGTCAGGGTTTATCTGCAGGGGGACATCGCTGCCTTCCTTTGTCCACAGGAACTCCAGGGGGCTAAGAGGAGGGGGGTTAGTGAGAGATAAGGAGTGCTTTCCCGAGGGGCACACATTGGGACAGGTCTGACTGCAGTCCCACAGCAGCGCCTCTGGGGCAGGCCCCGGCAGGTGATATCAGCACACAGCAATGCTGCAGCTATTCCCCAACAGCCGGTGAAGGACACCAGCGCCAAGAGGCCTGGTCCTCTGTCGCCAGGCACTTTCTCTCGTCGGTCACACCAGGATGGGGCGAGTGCAGAGGCCGCGTATAATGCTACTAGTGAGATCTGGCAGCGTGTGCTACCCCCTCTGCAATGACGTGGGCACGAGGCAGGGCAGGGCAGAGCCAGGCCTGGATCTCCTAGGGAGCGGGGTACGTGGGGCTTGTCCCGAAAGGCAGCACAGATTCCCAATGTGGCAATCGTGCTCAGGGCAAGAACTCAGAGAGCAGGCAAGTGGCCACAGGGAGGCGCCTGGCTAGTCCTGCACTGGGTGGTCTATACTCTGAACCCAGCATCCCACTTTCTGCGGGTGTGGGGTGGAAAGTTTGTGCTCCGACAGGTCTGATCTCACTGCTCCATGCACAGCGCAGGGCTCAGCAAAAGCTGCAGGGGGGGTGTTCAGCATTTCCCGCCCTGTGGGGATGATCCTGGTGTGACCCATGTTGTGTCCTGGGCCCTACCGATGGGTGCAGGGTGGGCATGATGGGAGGGGGAGGGGCGAACACTACAGGCCCAGGGTCGGGGTGGGTGCAATGGGAGGGGGAAGGGTGAGTGCTACAGGTGCAGGGTGGGTGTGATGGGAGGGGGAGGGGTGTGCGCTATGGGCACAGGGTTGGGGTGGAGGTGATGGGAGGGGGAGGGGCATGCGCTATGGGCACAGGGTGGGGGTGAATATGATGGGAGGGGGAGGGGTGAGCGCTATGAGCTCAAGGTGGGAGTGGGTGTGATGGGAGGGGGAAGGGTGAGCACTATGGGCCCAGGGTGGAGGTGGGTGTGACGGGAGGGGGAGGGGCGAGCGCCATGGGTGCAGGGTGGATGTGGGTGTGAGAGGAGGGGGAAGGGCGAGCTCTATGGGTGCAGGGTGGGGCGGGCATGATGGGAGGGAAGATTGGGCACTAGGGGTCAGGGTGGGGGTGGGGGTGATGGGAGGCGGACGGGCGAGCGCTATGGGTGCAGGGTGGAGCGGGCATGATGGGAGGGGGAAGATTGGGCACTAGGGGTCAGGGTGGAGATGGGTGCGATGGGAGGGGAGGGGTGAGCTCTATGGGTGCAGGGTGGGGGTGGGCACTGTGGGCGGTGTAAGTGTTTTGGCTGCAGGGTGTGGTGGATGCAATGGGGGGAGGGGGGAGCTCTTGGGCGCAGGGTGGGGGTGCTGGGAAGGGGGCTACTAGAGCAAGAGCAGCCAAGGGGAGAGGTGAGGGGGAGGGGAGCTCCTTACCCAGGATCCCCTGGGACGTCACACTGCAGCTGCAGCTCTCTGCCCGGGCTGGGGTAGGGGGGCCGCGGGCCTCTGCCTGCTTGCAAACCACAGGTGATATAATCCTTATCTATTACTAACTATGTGCTCCCAGGCAAATGTCTGAGGGTGTGGCAGTTACTAGACAGGCTTTGTATTTGTTTCTGAAGCTGTGTAGGATGTTTTCATTATAGGTAAATCACCTGACAGGTCACTCCCCATTTACTCACCTTCTTGTGTCGCTGAGCCAATCAGAGTTGGCGGGGGTGGGGGGGGATATGTTATAAATATAGCTGCTGAAGACAGCCCTGTGATATCAGTGGCTGGTCAATGAAAGAGCTGGTGAGTGTCTGCTGCGAGGGATGGTTTTGCTGACAGCTCTGAGAAACGTTTGGTAAAGGAGGATGCTGATGTTCGTATGAAACTCTGAAGAAGCCAGGCATGAATACTACATATTATGGCCACATCACAGAGACTTAGAGCCAGATTCACAAAGGTTTAGGTGCCTACATCCCAATTTTAGGCTCCACTCCAAACTCCCGCCACACCCTTGGGCACCTAAACTCACTCAGCACCTACATTTTCAGGGTAAAAGTTCCTTAGGCACCTAAGCTTCTGCCTTTGGGCCTGCGCATGGCTGCCTCCCTCTAGGCATCTAGACACCTATCTCCCACATAAGCCCCAGCGTGAATCGCAAACCAGGGAAGACGGGGTGGGGGTGGGAGAGGGGGGCGGAGAAGCTTATCTTGTGTGTGGGGACCGATCCGGTAGGTGTTCTCAGGGCTGCCTACTGGATTGGGTCCCATTCAAATCTGGCAGGATGAGGAGGACATAGTGTCACCACCCAGCTTCTAGCCCAGTGGGTGGCACACACAGCTGGGATGTGGGAGACCGAGGATCAATTCTCCCCTCAGGCAGAGGGGGAGAAAAGATTTGAACAGGGGTCTGCCGCATCCCAGGTGATGCTCCAACCCTTGGGCTAAAGGTTAGAAGGGGGGCACCAGCTCCTCCTCCTGCAGCTGTTTTGGGTGGAGTTAGGCACCTCCCTAGCACCATCTCTCAAGAGCCAGCTTAGGCACCCAAGCCACCTGACTCCTGGAGAGGGGTCACCATTCGCAGAGCTAGGTACAGAATTCTGTGAGGGGGCGGGGCTTAGGACACATCCCTCTGCTCTGCATCTCCCTTTGGCTGCCTTGATGGTTCCCCGCCTAGCTCAGCTGTGTGAGTGGCAGTGTCAGGTGCCTCTCACCTCCCCCCCCATTCATTGTCTATAGAGCTCAGGTGTCTGAGTCAAGCTTTGTGAATCGCAGGGCATTCCTGTGACTTTCTAGGTGCCTAAAAGCGAGGCCTTGTGACACTGAGCAGTGCCATGCCAATGTCCCTTTGTAACTTTAGCCCTTTTGTTGTCTTTTATCTAATCTCAGGGTAACTAAGGTGCAGGAGCTACTCTGCGGCAAAAATCCAGAGAGGACAAGGCATTTTAGTCTTAGCAGGCAGGAAAGGGCCTGAGAAAATGTCTCTGGAATACAATCCAGGCCACTGTGCTCACAGATTTGTGCCAAAGTACAGAAGTACAAATTCTGCATTGAAAACTTGCTCAGTGTGTGTAACAGTGGCAAAGGGGGTACGTCTGTGTAAGGAACAATGGCAGACGTTCTGCCTAATAAATTATATTTCAAATGTATTCGTGTTTCAAAAACTGTTTACAAGGCTTTACACTGGTTTCAGTGTTTTGTGTCCATTAAATGTTTGTTTTCTGTAGAAACATAATGGCCTAATGTACAATGGTGTAACCAGTCTGACAGCTGCTGTTGGCAGCAACAAGGGCTGGGTTCAATATCTAGGGCACGGGTGGCCAAACTGTGGCTCGCGAGCTGCATGCGGCTCTTTTACAATTAAACTGCAGCTTGCAGAGTCCCCCCCATTCCTCCCATTCTCTGCCTACCAGACTGATGGTGTGTGTGGGGGGGAGAACTTGGGGCTTCTGCTCTGCAGCGGGGTGGTGGGGGGCTAAGGGCTTCTGCCCAGCGGGAAGGGGGGTCTCGGGGTTTCAGCCCCATGGGGCACTTCTGCTGGGGCTCAGGGATTCAGCAGGAGTGGGTCTGAAGCCTGGACACCCTCCTCCCCACAGGGAAGAAGCCCCGCTCCGGCTGGTGTGCCCCGGCTCTCGAACTTCTGAAGATTTTCGTATGCGGGCCAGTAAGTTTGACCACCCTGATCTGGTGATAGTGGGTGCTATTAGGAGGGGGTCTTCTTCTTAACAGCCTGATATTACAGTGTTTTAGGGTGTGTCTACACTACGAAATTAGGTCGATTTTATAGAAATTGATTTTTAGAAATCGATTTTATACAGTCGATTGCATATGTCCACACTAAGCACATTAAGTCAGCGGAGTGCGTCCTCACTACCGTGGCTAGCATCGACTTACAGAGCGGTGCACTGTGGGTAGCTATCCCATAGTTCCCACAGCCTCTGCCGCCTATTGGAATTCTGGGTTAAGCTCCCAATGCCTGATGGTTTTGGGTACATGTCGTCAGTCGCTCCTCCCTCCATGAAAGCAATGGCAGACAATCGTTTCGCGCCTTTTTTCCTGGGTTACCCGTGCATATGCCATACCATGGCAAGCATGGAGCCTGCTCAGTTAAACTATAGGCTGAGCAAGTGGAGAATGGTGGTAGAATGTGCCTTTGGATGTTTAAAAGCTCACTGGCGCTGTTGGTCAGACCTCAGCGCAACCAACATTCCCATTGTTATTGCTGCTTGCTGTGTGCTCCATAATAGCTGTGAGAGTAAGGGGGAGATGTTTATGGCAGGATGGGAGGTTGAGGCAAATCGCCTGACATCCGATTTTGAGCAGCCAGACACCAGGGCGATTAGAAGAGCACAGCAAGGCGTGCTGCACATCAGAGAGGCTTTGAAAACCAGTTTCACGACCGGCCAACCTTCGGTGTGACAGTTGTGTGTGTTTCTCCTTGATGCAAACCCACCCCCTTTGTTGATTTTAATTCCTTGTAAGCCAATCACCCTCCCCCCCTTTGAAATAAAGTAACTATTGTTTTGAAACCATGCATTCTTTCTTTATTAATTAAAAAAAAAAAAGAGAGATAATGGACAAGGTAGCCCAGGTGGGGTAGGAGAGGAAGGAAGGGCAAGGCCACAATGCTTATTGTAGCCACACTAAAAATCAAACTGTTTGAATGACAGCCTTCTGTTGCTTGGGCCATCCTCTGGAGTGGAGTGGCTGGGTGCCCGGAGGTTCTCCCCCCGCATTCTTGGGCGTCTGGGTGAGGAGGCTATGGAACATGGGGAGGAGGGGAGGCGGTTATACAGTGGATGCAGCGGGGGTCTGTGCTCTTGTTGGCTTTCCTGCAGCTCCAACAGGTGCTTCATCGTGTCCATTTGCTCTCCCATTAGCCTCAGCATCGCGTCCTGCCTCCGCTCTTTGTGCTCATTTAATTCTTTCCTGGCCTCTGCCACTGAATGCCTCCATGCATTAAGCTGTGCCCTATCAGTGCAGGAGGACTGCATGAGGCCTGAAAACATGTCATCACGAGTGCATTTTTTTTGCCTTCTAATATGAGATAACCTCAGGGACGGAGATGATAGGGGGAGCGTAGAAACATTCTACGATTCTGGGGGGACTGCATGGTCACCTGTGCTGCTGAGTTCGCCACGCTGACAAAACAGGAAATGAAATTAAAAAGTTCCTGGGGCTTTTCCTGTATACCTGGCTAGTGCATCGGAGTTCAAAGTGCTGTCCAGAGCGGTCACAATGGAGCACTCTGGGATAGCTCCCGGAGCCCAATACTGTCGATTTGTGTCCACACTACCCCAAATTTGACCCAGCAAGGTCGATTTTAGAGCTACTCCCCTCCTCGGGGAGGAGTACAGAAGTCAATTTTAAGAGACCTTTAGGTTGATGGAACGGGGTTGGTTGTGTGGATGCAGGTTATTTTTAAATCGATCTAACGCGGCTAAATTCAACCTAACCCTGTGGTGTAGATCAGGCCTTAAAGTAATTTAGATGGAATGTGAGGATGTGACTTCCTGCTTCTCAGCTAATGGCTGCTGCTCGGCTGCTCTTTTAATGTCGCTGCTGACAAAGACCTTAGGCTTTAGGCCTTACAATATGGCTGCAGACAAAGGCCTTATCCGTACAGTCCCCTGCTTAATGAGGCTTTTACCAAAGCCATCATTACCTTTCCAGGAGTCCAATACTCAGACCTGCTGAGCTTGGGCTTGCCTCCTGGGTATAATTAACAAGGGTCTTATTTGACTTGGCATGCCAGCTTCCTGTAGTCTTCTAACAGTTTTCTTCATCCAGCAAGCCAAAGCTATTATGCTCACTAATAAAGCCAATTGCATTCCAATGATCATCACAATCGGGCGAACCATTATATTTAGCATACCAGTTGCAGAAGGCGACTACCCTAATAGTGTTTCCCACCAGGAGTGACGTTCTGCATCTGCAATAGTTTTCAGTACATGAGTGATTTCTGTATTATCACGTTGTACTTCAATACGTATTTGTTCTCCTGTCTTTGCAATATCTTGTAAATGCGAATGTAACATAGGATGGATTAACAATTTTCTTATCATGGTCATATTCATGCCTAAGGTTACAGGCGTTACAATTGTGGTTTAAACTTCAAGTAGTTTACAGTCCATACAGGTACATAGTATTCAAAATCACAACTTTTAATCTTTGTAATGTTGCAAAAACATCTATTAACTAAATAAGTCATAAAATACAATTCCTTATTGTCTACTACTACCACTGGACAATGATTTCTAACACAAACACATCCCCTTCCTGCATATACAACAGCTGACTTTTGTTCAGTGAATATATTAAACATACATCTTTGGATTCCTTTGACTTTAACATAGAAACATTTATCTCTTTCTTGTAAATGTTTTGATCCTCACACACATATCTCAAATTTTCATGGACCACACACTGAAATATGTTAATGGTTTTCCATTGTTGGTTTCCTTTACATGCCCAGGAATGATGATCAGTGGAATATATAACCAGGTTTTTTGTTAGCTGGATTCCCACAGATACCACTGGATATATATCAATAGTTAGACTGGGGTGTACAGTTACTACATATGCTTGTAGAACCATTGTATCTTTATTTAGGGTAAAATTTACCAATTTCCACCACGCCATTAATTGTCTCTCCCCTTCTGTAACATTTTCCCACAACTTTTTAATTCCAAAGGTAAATTTCCTTGCATGCCTTCCCAGATTATTTGAATGACCAACTGCTCACTTATTTCCTGGGCCTGTGTACAGGCTAATGCCAAGGACACATTTTCTTGTATTGATTCCATAGTCCCTGCTAACAATAACAAATTCTTTTCACCTTGCTGTTGCCATACTGGCATATGTGGGCAGAGTTGGCATTGAGGTTTGTTGCATGGGTTGGTTCCTGAGTTAGAGTTGTTATGGTGCGGTGCATGGTTGCTGGTGATGATAGGGCGTCCAGGATTTCCCACATATCTACACCAGCAACACCATCACTGGACCTAACCAGATCAGCTACAACATCACCGGCTCATTCACCTGCACGTCCACCAATGTTATATATGCCATCATATGCCAGCAATGCCCCTCTGCTATGTACATTGGCCAAACTGGACAGTCACTACGCAAGAGGATAAATGGACACAAGTCAGATATCAGGAATGGCAATATACAAAAACCTGTAGGAGAACACTTCAACCTCCCTGGCCACACAATAGCAGATGTAAAGGTTGCCATCTTACAGCAAAAAAACTTCAGGACCAGACTCCAAAGAGAAACTGCTGAGCTCCAGTTCATTTGCAAATTTGACACCATCAGATCAGGATTAAACAAAGACTGTGAATGGCTATCCAACTACAGAAACAGTTTCTCCTCCCTTGGTGTTCACACCTCAACTGCTAGCAGAGCACCTTACCCTCCCTGACTGAACTAACCTCGTTATCTCCACACTGATATATACCTGCCTCTGGAGATTTCCATTACTTGCATCTGAAGAAGTGAGGTTCTTACCCACGAAAGCTTATGCTCCCAGTACTTCTGTTAGTCTCAAAGGTGCCACAGGACCCTTTGTTGCATATGACCTTAAAGCATTTTCCCAAAAATCATACACAGTATACACTGTTACAGGGATACTAATTAACATTAAATTTATCCCAATGTTTAATATTAACAATAACATTAGCATCAAGTCTATTAAAGGTATCTTGTTATACCATGAATTATATCCTTGGGGTCTGATGAATTAAAAGGTAGGAGTGTTGTGCATATAAGCAGACCCCTTTTGTATTTGTCTTCAGATTTTAGCACTGGTCATACACACAAAAAAGTATTTTTTTTTCTACTTAGGGTTGACTTCTTTTCCCATCTTCCTCTGGAGGGTCATAATTTGAGCCTTTGGGTTTCAGGTAGTTTGTTTGCTGACCAGGTATGTTCATTATCTTCAGCTCCTTTGTGCTGGCATTTATGCGCAGTTCTCTCCTTCCTCTATCAGCCAGGTAATTTGCATCGACACAGTTGCTTTCTGGCTTGCAGGCAAAACAGAGGAATTATCCAAAGCCATGAGCAGAGCTCAGAGACTCTGTTTCAAAAGGGACACAATCAACTTCCACCAGAGTTTTGATTACTTTTTACTTTCAACTCCTGCTTCCAAAACACACAGAGATCTGAAAAAGAAAACACAACCTATGGTGGCTCCTTTTAGGAGCCCTAATAGGATTTTAATTACGTAGCATGTTTTGTTTGCATTTCTTTTACCCCTTCAACAATATACACTGCACATGTCCTGGGAAAAGTGCACATTCCTTTCATAGTTTAACTTTTATAACATTATATTAGCCATATCAATTTTTACATAAGGTGTAACAGTTTCTTTTGTGCTCGCAGAGTTTTCATGTACCTTTATCAAAGTGACAGTCTGATTACACAGAGCCACCTCAAATCTCAGTATTCCTAATGTTGCTTTTTTTGTTTTGTGCACCTCACCCCTGCTGTTGCTCCAGAGGGGCACTGTGACGCTGCACTCTATATGATTTTATGAAAATATGCTAATGAGTGTGAATATAATGTAACTGGAATATGCTTCATGCAAAAAGTCTCTTGTAAGGTATCATTACAAAGCTTATAATCTACTGAGTGTGGTCATCCTATTTGTATAAATGTATCACTCTTGTATCTGAAACTAAAAATATGAAATACAACTCTGAGGGCCTACTGTAATTATGCAAAGTGTGGGCCATTAGTGGTGGTTTGGAATCTTGATGGCTCCCATTAACCAGGACAATTGACTGTAGATGGCTCTGTTTTACTTGTAAGTCTTCCTGTGTACATGTGTGCTAGCAAGTGGGTAATGAAGTCTTACAGTGACATGCGATCATGTAACCTCAACTGGAATCCATCTTTAACCTGGTGCTTTTCCATTGAGAAGGGGGGGTTGGGAACCCAGAGAGGGACAGAGGATTCCCGCCTTATGCAAAAGATATATAAGTGGGTGGAACAAAGTGGGCAGCCATCAGGAGAAATCCCCAAGTTACCACCTGAACTGGAACAAGGGCTGTACCAGGGGAAAGGATTGTGCCCAGACTAGGAAAGCATCCAGTCTGTGAATCTGTGAAAGAAACTTATTGAAACATCTCTGAGGGTGAGATTTTATCTGTATTCAGTTTTATTACTGTATTAGGCTTAGATTTGCATGTTTTATTTTATTTTACTTGGTAATTCACTTTGTTCAGTCTGCTATTACTTGGAACCACATAAATCCTACTTTCTGTATTTAACAAATCACTTTTTACTTATTAATTAACCCAGAGTATGTATTAATACCTGGGGGGGGGGGCAAACAGCTGTGCATATCTCTCTATCAGTGTTATAGAGGGCAAACAATTTATGAATTTACCCTGTATAAGCTTTATACAAGGTAAAACGGATTTATTTGGCATTTGGACCCCATTGGGAGTTGGGCATCTGAGTGTTAAAGACAGGAATACTTCTTAAGTTGCTTTCAGTTAAGTCTGCAGCTTTGGGGCATGTGGTTCAGACTCTGGGTCTGTGTTGGAGCAGACTGGCGTTTCTGGCTCAACAAGACAGGGTGCTGGAGTCAGGGCCGGCTCTAGGCACCAGCAAAACAAGCAGGTGCTTGGGGCAGCACATTTGCAGGGGGCGGCATTCTGGCCATCCTTTTTTTATTAAGCTCACTTCCTCCCCTCTCCCAACGCTGCAGAATCTGTAGTTCCTTGCCTAGCTCCCTGCCTATAGAGCCAGCCCTGCAGCAGGGAAAGAACTACATTTCCCAGCAATCCCTTGGCAGCTATCAACAGGAAAGGGTGGGGGAGGGAGTGAGGTAGCTGAGCCATGCTGCAGCTTGCTGTGAATGGAGAACTGGCTGCTAGAACGGGGTGGCACTGTGAGTGGGGGACAAGTGCGCCCAGCCCAAGGAGTAGAAGGCTTTGTCCCAGATATCCCCTTCAGAAGACTTCCCCAGATTGGATTAGGGATACTGGTGTGACCACACCTTGCAGCCCCCACAGAAGGAATTGGGTGGACTAAAGGGACAGCGCACCTCTCTATCTGAAGCCTAGCAAGGGAGGTATGTGGATCCCACTAGACTTTAAAATGTAAGGGAGGGGAGGCTCTGCTAGAGGACCTGGGCAGCTTTAGATACAGTACCAGGCACGTAGGAGGAATTCCACTTCTGAGCCATGGAAGCAGAAATTGACTTTTCCTTTCCAGATATAGCTAATATTCAGAAAGGGAATCTAGCACCTGCCTTCCAGATTTGAACACCTTCAAAATTCATGAGTGCTCAAGCTCCATTTAGGCAGCTGTTACTTCATTTCTCCCAAATCAAATATACTGCTCCACTGTAACTTGCTGTAGAAAAAGTAGGATAAAATTGAGCAAGCAATGCTTCCCAGTGATTTTTAGGCTGGAATTGCTATTGTCAACAGTCATTGCTTTTTTTGTTTGTTTGTTTTATTTGTTTAAAAGGAAAACAGTGATTGCATTGGCAAATTCCCTATAGAAACAAAGAGTGGAACAAAAGAATAATAAAGGCACCTCAACTTTTCCTCATTTATGTAGGACAGTCTTATAATATGCATCCAGACATCCTTCAATCACACAAGCTGAAAACTGTTCCACTTTACTGCAGTTCTGTAACCATATGGGAACCAATCCTGTCTGTGTTCTGTGCATATCCAAAATTCCTGCTGAATGACCCGCCCTGGGAGCGAGTTACCAGTGACCCAGAGCTGGGACAGCAGGAGGATGCAGGTTGCGGGGGAGAGCCCAGGGCTGGGGCAGCAAGGAGCGGGGGGGAGCCCAGGGCTGGGGTGGGGGGCAGCCAAAATATTTATTTAGGCAAAAAACCTAGAGCCGGCCTTGTCTGGAGTCCCAAGCTGGCAGGGAAAGCAGGGGCAGAAGTAGTCTTGGCACATCAGTTGGCAGTTCCCAAGGGGGTTTCTGTGATCCAACCCATCACAGGCACTGTCTTTTTAAATTTCTTATTCTTTTACTACAGCACTTATCTGCTATTTTGTTACCAAAAAACAAATCCAGAATCTCTTCCCATTCTCCTGGGTTTGACTGCCCTGCTGCATAAAAAGATATTGAACTTTATAAAGCATTGAGGTACCTTAAGGGTTAAAGGCTAAATACGAAAGTCAAACAACACTAGTTACCTGTGTCTGGCAAACAGTGTCTGTCAGTTTTGCAACTTTGAATGAAAGATTCAAATGGATTTTTAGTGGTGTTATTTGAAAACAAAACAAAACAAAAAACACTTTATCTTAAACCTACAAAACAGAGTTTTACAAGCCAGGAGTGCTGGTTTAGGTCCTAAACACTCCACATACACCTCTACCCCGGTATAACGCGGCCTGATATAACATGAATTCGGATATAACATGGTAAAGCAGTGCTCCGGGGCGGGGGGGGGGGACAGGGCTGCGCACACCAGCAGATCAGAGCAAGTTCAATATAACAAGGTTTCACCTATAATGCGGTAAGATTTTTGGCTCCTAAGGACAGCATTATGTTGGGGGTAGAGGTGTATTTACACAATATATTTATGTATACATACACACAGATACATACATATTTTTTTGCTTAACATCCCTTACACTGATTTAATTTTTATACTGCTGTACCTAGATTACATTTGTATACATTTGGGGGCAGTTAAGTTCCAATAGAAACCCCTTATGTTCTTTTAGCGAATTTGACTAAATTGTACACAAATGATTTAAATCAGATTGTCTCTTTGCCTGGCTTATTTACAGACATTCCTTTGGAAAAGGGCCCATTTTCCCTTCAGAATGGCTGCAAAGAAACCAAGAATTCTTTGTATAACACTTTTCCTTTTTAACATTTTTACATTCCACTGCTTAATTCCCTCCAGCTTCTGTGGAGTTAACTTCGCACTCTGTTTCCTTAAATCACTTGCTTATCTCCCAAAATGACACCTCCATCAGCCCAGATATCACCATTCCAAGTATTGTCCCAGGGATCTGAAATCCCCATGCCTGTGCTTACTTACTGCTTTCCTTACTCCTGCCAGTATGCCCCTCAGGGCTCCCAACCTGTTTTCCAATCTCTTTATCTGTTGCCTGCCCACTTGTCTGGGCCTGATCCTGATTTCCTCACTGAACCGTCCCTTCCCATGGGCACAGGCTTTGTCCCACTAACCATTTAGCAAGGAGGGTGGGCTCTTCAACTAGCCCCCAATGCTCCAGGTCTCTTTTCTTCTTTCCCTTTCTCTCTTGTTGCTCAGGGGTGATCATTCTGCCAGATAGATAGTGACCCTCTCTGACCGAAGGCACAGGTACTCTGCTATTATTTACTGTGTTAGATTCTATCAGTTCAGTCCAAAAGACCTTAGGCTGCCCAAGCATTCTCCACCAAATTTGTTACCCGCACAAAATTCTGTTACTCACACTCTCAAGGGCACCCAACTTTACCCAGTTCTTAAGGCTCAAGGCATAACCCTCTTAATTTAGGCACCCCACCCTTTCCCAGTTCCTAGGGCTTCAGACAAAAGGCACCTAACTTTAACCCTCCGTGGGCTCCGGGCCCTACTCTTCTGTGGCCTCCAGGCAAACACCCTTTCCCTGTGGACTCAGGACTTAATCTTTGGTTAGTGAAGTTTTAGTAAAATGATTGGTTAAGGTTCAGCTAAGCAGGACTCAAGTTTCACTATATCAACTGGGGTCCAAAAGGACGTTCTTTGGGAATCTACTCCAGGACACAGCCCAAGCTCAGAGCTGCCAGACCTCAACACTCTGCCAATGACACCGTGCAGAAACTGGAGTCCCCCAGATGGACCTGATCCTGACTGGCCAGCAGGGAAAAGTTCATGTGCCTTATTGGGAGTGGTGAGCATTGTATGTGTAGTGTGTGCAGTCTGTTTTTGGTGATTGTTAATAAATAGGGTTATGTAGGATATTACTGTGTAAGGCTCTTTCACTGGTAAAAGGTCCTGCAAACCCGCAGAAAATTACACCCTGAGCCCTAGGAACTGGGTAAGGGCGGGTGCCTAAATTAAGAGGGTTATGCCTTGAGCTCTAGGAACTGGGTAAAGGTGGGTGTCCCTAGAGTGTGTGAGTAACAGAGAATTTTGTGCAGGTAATGACAACCCCTCCTAATACTGCCACCTCTGGGCAAACAGCTTCTAAAGGCAGGCCCTGTGCTCCCCTCTCAGAAAGCAGGCACACACAGCAACATTTGCAGAAACTTGCTAAGGACAGGCCTGGAACACAGCACTCTTGGGAGCACAGTGTACTGCCTGGGCCTCTAAGCCACCCAGTGACTGCAGCATAAACACCTCTCTGCAACATTGTTGGGTACCACCACACAGCACCCCAGGCCTGACATGCTCCATCTCGCCAGGCACATGCTAAATCACTCCTCTGGCACATATTGCAGATACATGCCAATGTTTAGAGCAGGACAGACTAGCAAATAACTTTGTAACAATAGCTAGTGCCCAGCTCTGTGTTGGGGAAGCAGAGCTCAAATCTGATCCCGTTATCCTAGTCCGGGGCAGATCAGGGCCATTGTTTGAGCTGCCCACAGAGATGTGAAAAAACAAGTTATTAGAATGAGGAAGGTCTACTGGTAGGTCCCTTCTACCCTGACACCACATCTCTGGAGCCCCTTGACCAGGTGACCTCAGCTTTATACCATCCTGGCCCTGGTGAGGCAGCCCCACGTTCAGGACAATGTGAGCATGCACGTGGCTCTTACGGCACTTTGGAACACGGGTCTGAGACAGACACTTCTGCCCCACTTTTGTGATAACGTTCCAGGCTCGCCTCTGCAAACTCGTTTTTAAAACCGGTGCCTTTCTGCTTTCACTTCCTTTTTTATCCAGGATGCTTTTTTAGTCTTCTTTGTAACTGTGGCTTTTTGAGAACCTAACAAAAGACTATAAACAACCCCCAATTATTGCTCACAATTTTCCTTTTAATTTTTTCCTCCCAATCAATTTGGCTCATGATTGTTTTCACATTTGGAAAATTGGCCTCTTTAGGGTGCCAAATGTATATGTGATTGTTGTGTTTGCAAATAACAAATGTAGCAATTAGGTTGTGATCATGTGCACCCAGACTACCACTTTTTGTTCAGCGACCAATTAATTCACCGTTAGCCACTGGAAGATGTTGTACAGAGTTGCCTTATGTTAGAAAATCATCTGTAATTATTAGAAATGCACAAGACATTTAACTAACGCAGTATTTGCCCCAAGACTGATAGAATGCAGGGGTCTTTCCTGCACCAGAGAGATTTGCTTCTGCTGCTCTCTAGTCTGATTTGGGTTTGTAATGCACCCCTGGTAGCTCACCTGTGACCTAACTCAAGATTTAACTGAAGTCTCCAAGTCTACAGCCCTAACCAACTCCACCCTGATCACCCTGTGCAGCAGGCTCTGCCCTTACCTTCCTGGGTGACAGCTCCCGAGAGGCCAGTGAGGACGAGGAGCCAAAGCTGCAGCTTCTCCATGTTCTTCACCTGCAGAGTGACCCAGAGGGGCAGAAACGTGGAGAAGGGAGGTGGGAGGCCCTGGGCTGCTCTGCCCTGAAACCTGCCCCTGCAATGCCAATCTCCAGGCACTGGAGTTATCTGAAGTTATCCCCGAGTGGAGGTGGAAGAGGAAATGTGTCCAACTAATCCTGTCCCAGGGCGGAGTCTGGAATTGCCTGTTCAAGCCAATTTCATGCTGTTCATGGGGTGATGGCCATTATTAACCCTTTCCTATGCAGGGTGGGGCCCAGCCTAGCCAGCTGTAGCCACTGACAGAGACACTCCCCATGCACAGAGTGGTCTCAGTGTTTGTTGTACTTATTGCCTGTTACATAGTCTGTGTGTGTATGAAATACCCACAAACATCACGTGGCATGTCCTGGCAGTGAGAGATGCCCCCCAGTTAACCGAGCCTTCCCCCCAAACCCCACCCCCAAGCCAAAGCTCTGGGCCTTGACTTCTGCCCTGCTTGTGAAGAGACTCAGGTTCTGTCAGTGCAGCCAGGACATGAATTGCTGAGACAAATGCTGTTCCCGATACAAATACTGTTACACTTACCCCCCAAATCCTGGGCTGTGCAGAAGAGCCCTGGCAGGCCTCAAACATTCTGGTGACATAGAGGGACAGGTCTCTCTGCCAGGCCTAGCTCAAACCTCAGAGCTTTAGAGATCAACACTGTGAATTGCTGCTGGAAGCAGTGCACTCTGGAGAACTGGGTGCATGCTCTGGAAGCCCCAGAGCCGAGCTATCACCCTTCTGTGGTGGTGACGGCAAGGGGCCTCTCACAGTATCTGTCTGCCTCTGATATCCTTGCCCCTGTCAGTCTGGTTCTGCCCAGATGCTGCATTGGCCAAAGGTCTCCCCTGCCGAGGGGTGAAGATCAGGCACCCGTGTTGACGTCATTAGATCTAGAGCAGTGGGTTTCAACCTTTTTTCATTTCGAATGGCAGTGCGGACCTTTGGAAATCTTAGACATGGTCTGTGGACTCCCAGGGCCTGTGGCCCACAGGTTGAAAACCACTGATCTAGAGCCCTGAGCCGTTACATTGCACTTGGCAAGTATTTGATCGTGAGGCAGGTAAATATCCTTAGCCCAGTTTCGCATCTGGGGAAGCTGAGACAGCGAGAGGCTTGGCCATGACCAGTCCAAGGTCCCGGGCACTCAGCCGAGTCACTAGGCAGCCTTTTTGCCCCTTGGCTTCCCCATCTGTAACAAAGGGCCTGACTCTGCCAGTGCCATTTTGCACATGGAGGAGCAGGGGCTCGGGAAGGACAAGGGGGCAGGTCCTTATCCTGACACTCCCTTGCTGTGTGACCTGGGGGAAGTCCTGCACTGATCACAGGCTCTGCACCATGGGAACGGTGGCATTCCCCTTCCTTGGGGGCAGAGCAGTGCCTGGAGTGCTGCGGAGGGGCAAGGCAGGCTCCCTGCCTGGAGTTTGCTGGGCTTAAGGCGCCAGCTCAAGTGGCTGCCTTGGTTATCTGAAGAAACAGCCCCAAGGGCAAGGCCCCACCCCTCCTTTCTTGCCTTTTTTTTTCCCCCCCCCCAATTTTAAACGGTCGTCTTTTCATCTTCTCTTGCTGACCATACAGGTTTCCATCCTATCAGATAAAGAGTTTATTTTAAAAAGAAACGTTTGAAAGTTTAACATGTAAACCAGGTCATGGGGGTCAGAGAGCAGTCTTGAGTTTTAGGGGAATATTGATAATTGACTGAACTCTTTCGTAGTGAAACCGTTTAATAGGCAGCCATTCTTTGTTAGTTGTCATGCTTTAGCATAGGCAAGCCCGTGTCATTCAGAAACACTTCCCTCCTTTACCAGGCATTATCTCCCCCATACAATGGACAATGAAATAACCAATAAATAAGATTAAGGAAAACACTGGGGAATTACAGTCTTGGAGACATTGTGTAGCAGGACCTGCAAAGCAACAGGTACATTTCTGTTTATTATTACATTCCAGGGTCCTAGAGGATGAGGAATTTGGGGTGTGGGAGGGGCTCAGGGCTAGGGCAGAGGGTTGGGTTGCGGGGGTGAGGGCTGCAGGGTGGGGTCGTGGATGAGGGGTTCAGCATGCAGGAGGGGTGTGACGGGGTTGGGACTCACCACCTGGCGCCTCCTACTGGTTGTCTGGGGAATTAGCTCTGTCCAGTGGAGCGCCCCCTCCTGGTGGTGTCCCATCCATCGTCTCGCCCTCGGTTGGCGTGTCCGGACCCACGTTGCTCTCAAGCTTGGGGCGTCCTCTTCGAGCCACTGCCCTCCGGCAGTGCCCCTTAGTCCATCCTCGCCCCCTTCTGGGGGCAGGGGGGAATCAATCAGCTGCCTCTCTGCATCCTGGCCGATGTGACCAACTGCACCCTCAAAGTCACTCCCCTCTTGGCAGGGGGTTGGTGCAGTTCTAGATGGCTGCTCCATCGGCCGGGTGCAAGGCAAGAGGGAAAGGGGGGGACCCAGGCCCGCCCACTACTCTAGGTCCCAACCCAGGGACCCTCTAGTGGCAGCCGTCCTGCCCTCCTTCTCTCCCTCTGTCTGTCCACATCCCTGGGCCGCTTTCCCTTCGGCCCCTCGCACCGGCTAGGCCCTTCGCTTCAGGGCCTGCAGCCTGACAGACTCCAGGCTGGAGTTACCCTCTGCTCCCCTGGGCCTGCCCGGCACTGCACTGTCCCAGGTGCTAGTCTCCAAGCCGGGAGACAGACCTTCCCCTGTCAAAGGCCTGGGACAGACTCCCTGCTCCTGTCCTGAGCAGCCTTCTTATAGGGCTGAGCCTGGCCCTGATTGGCTGTCTCCAACCTGGGCCCTGATTGGCTCCCAATAAGCCCTCCGCTGATTGGCCATGCATCTGCGCAGGCTCACTGGCCTGCCGCAGCACATACTCTCAGGGAGTGGGGCAGTCTGCCCCCCTACAAGGGGGCTCAGGGCTGGGGCAGAGGGTTGGGGTGCGGGGTGGTGAGGGCTCTGGCTGGGGGCTCTGGGGTGGGGCTGGGGCTGAGGAGTCTGGAGTGCAGGCAGGCTACCCCAGGGCTGGGGCCAGAGAGGAGGACTCCCCCCATCCCTCTCCCCTCTGGCAGCAGCAAGCTCTGGGGGAAGGGTCCCTCCTCCCCCCTGGCAGCACACTCATCCCACACCACTGTCACTTCATGTGCTCCTAGGGCCCCTCTAAGGTCCAGGAAGCCCACTCGCTTCCCCTGTGGTGGGTGCCGGGGGGTTGCCATCACATGTGCGCCTAGGGCAGCAGGCGGGGCCAGGGGAGAGACCCAGTCCTGAACATTGGTGGTGCTGGGCCCCCGGGCCCTGAATATTGCTGGAGCCCGGGCACCACAGGCACATAAAATTTACCTCCTCTGTCTTTTCATCAGAACGCTTGGTTTGGTCTGGGTTGTAACAGAACCGACTCAGGAAAGTATAAGATATACAAATAATACAAAAGTAAGGGTGCAACAGCTCCCATCCTCCCATGCCCTTAAACAGAAATTCCTTCTTACTTAGGGCGGGAGATCCATGGACTTTTGAAAGGTTAGCCCTGAACTATTGGCTAAGAGTATAGCGCAGCTGTCGCATACAAGTGAGTGATCTGTTTCAAGAGGCCTATTGGTTGAAGATGGAAGTGCCTAGAAGTCCCTTGCCAGCACCAGCAGTCAAGCAGCTCACAAAGAGATGTTATATGGGTGAAAATTGTGGGAAATGAAGAAACAAATATACCATTGACACATATGGTGTTTGAGACGTGTCATGGGAGTGGGCCAACAGGGATAGCTGGCAATGAATGTGATCACAAGGACAACGTGTAGGAGAAATATGAGGCCAGACCACTGACCCAAGTTTGTTTGAGACTCTGGCTCCCCGGCAGGAGACCCAAATGATTTTGTACGGAAGTGAGTCACAGCTACGTTGTATGTAAGAATGTTTCGGGTCTTGGAAGGGACCTGGCCACAGTAATTCAATTGGCTAGAGAGTTTTGGATTGAGCCCATCCAGAGGCAGTTCTTTTATTGTAAAAGCTGCGAGCTGAAGGGGTCTCTTGACACACGAGTAAAAGGTTTTAAAAGCACATCATATAAAAGTATGAAGATGCTCAGAGGATTTGGAGAATCTGGACACCGATTGCTCTGCTGGAGCAAATGAATTAGGCTTGATCCTGTTTTTGCTCAGACCGAATGCCAGATGCTCAGCAGGATTCTGAAAGAGAAGAAGGTGCTTATTCTATAGGCCCATACTGTCTAATGTTGAGGAAGAAATATGGTATCAAGCCTGTGCAAGGCCAGAACTGTAAAACTGTTATGTGTGCTCTTGTGCAAGTGGCTGTGCATGGACTCGTTATGCACTGCCTGAGAGAGAAACAATTTGAGGACTGCCCAGGGTGACTCATAGATGCCCCTGGGCAGAGGAGTCACAACTGTGTGAACTGGACTGTAGGTGATGTGAACTGTAAAATCAAAGGAATTAGTGGCAATTTGTGCATGGAGAGTGTTCTAAATATTATCATCACACTGGGATATGTACTGCAGTGCCTCTGTTTAATCCAGGAACATTTAGCTCAAGGGGCAGAACTGGTCGACAAAGTGACTGAGGACCCAGACAAAGCGTTAGAGGAAACAATCAAGCTGATGGATAAATGTTGAATACAGCATGTTGAATGTCTTCTTTGTTCAGCAAATCACAAAACCCTGCTGAGAAAAACCCCTAAAAGTTCGAGTATGCTGGGGAATATGGTGTGTGTTGTAAATAAAGTGTCAGTTGAAAATGACTGTGTCAAGCATGTTTTTATGGAGCTCCCCGTCACGGGGCGGGAGAGGGGAGGGGTGGTGGGCCCTGTGTCATATCAACACACAATTACTCAACCCCTCGTGCAAAGCCTACCAAAGCACAGCCCCCATCAAGCCTACATCATCAAGGCTGTTGCATTGCCTCTATTGCCGTGCCTTTTCAGTATGCGCTATGCCCCGGCTGCAAACTGGTGTTGGAAAACATTGTCTGTAAATGGCTCCAGTGACACCTACTTGCCCACACAAAATTGTTGTGCAGTTTCATTTCAGAAACGTACCACTTAAAATAAGTCATGCATGTCCAGATACGCCCAAACATGTTTCAACATGTCCAGACCAGTCTTTCTTAAAAAAGGTCTTTGGAAATATACCTCCTATAAAAAAAAATTCCCGACAAGAATGTAATAAACATAAAACAAAACCAGAAATAACTGTTGCTTTGCAGGTCCTGCTACAAAAGGACTCCAAACATGTAATCTTCCAGTGTTTTTCTGAATCTTATTTATTGATGATTTCTGATAGTCCATTATGTGGGAGAGATCATGCCTCGTACTGTAAGAAAGTGTTTCTCTATGACACATGCTTGCCCATGCTAAATCATGACAACTAACAAAGAATGGCTGCCTACAAAACTGTTTCACTACAACAGATTTCAGTAAGTTATCAACATTCCCCTAAAGCCCAGGATTGCTCTCTTATCATGTCCTGGTTTACATGTTCGAGGAAGGACTGCTAGGCCGAGATGGCGTTCACCTTTCAAGGAGGGGAAAGACCCTATTTGGACACAGACTGGCTAACCTAGTGAGGAGGGCTTTAAACTAGGTTCGACGGGGACAGATGAGCAAAGCCCACAGGTAAGTGGGGAACATGGAGACCTGGGAGATGGGTCGGAAACAAGGTGGAGTGTGGGCTATATTTACAGAGAGAAAGGAGGGTCAGGACAAAACTGGGAGGCAAGATCAAACCAGTATCTTAGATGCCTATATACAAATGCGAGAAGTATGGGTAATAAGCAGGAAGAACTGGAAGTGCTAATAAATAAACACAACTATGACATTGTTGGCATCACTGAAACTTGGTGGGATAATATACATGATTGGAATGTTGGTGTGGATGGATACAGCTTGCTCAGGAAGGATAGACAGGGGAAAAAGGGAGGAGGTGTTGCCTTATATATTAAAAATGTACACACTTGGACTGAGGTGGAGATGGACATAGGAAACAGAAGTGTTGAGTCTCTCTGGGTTAGGCTAAAAGGGGTAAAAAACAAGGGTGATGTCATGCTAGGAGTCTACTACAGGCCACCTAACCAGGTGGAAGAGGTGGATGAGGCTTTTTTTAAACAACTAACAAAATCATCCAAAGCCCAAGATTTGGTGGTGATGGGGGACTTCAACTATCCAAATATATGTTGGGAAAATAACACAGCGGGGCACAGACTATCCAACAAATTCTTGGACTGCATTGCAGACAACTTTTTATTTCAGAAGTTTGAAAAAGCTACAGGGGGGGGGGGAAGCTGTTCTAGACTTGATTTTAACAAATAGAAAGACAAGGGGGTGAGGTAACATCTTTTATTTGACCAACTTCAGTTGGCGACTGTCAACTAGGCTCAAAACAAGCTAATTTCTGCTTGTTTTAAGAGGGTTTGGCTTGTAATTTCTTTGAGTTGCTTGTTGCTTGGTTTTGGGCTTTCCCAGCTCTTTAAGTGGCTTATTGATTGTTGCTTGTTTGGGGCTTCCAATCCGGGAGTGGCTGCTGCTTTTTTTTGAATTTCCTGCCGGAGAGTGTGATTGGCTCCCAGTTGCACAATCCCTCCAACCAAAAGAAAGAATCTGGAGGAGACTGCTAGTCCCCAGGGCCAATGGGGAGAGGCCAGCGCTCTAGGTCAGCTTGATTGACAAGGCACTACAGGCCAATGAGGGAAAGGATTCAGGGAACCAAGAGCCTGGGGAACCGACTCTTACTTCATGTGCTTTGGTTGGATCCCCCTCTCAGCACCAAGCTGCCATGTACCCACGCTCTCCTCCATGCTAACACATGCTTAAAAAAAATTAGGGAACTAACCAGACACTGCCCCTTACTTTGATGTTCAGGTATGTGGCTTTCTATTGCCTTCTTTCCATCTCCCTGCATTGGTATGTTGTCTACCTTCTACGAACTCTTTGGGGGCAGGGACTGGGTCTTATTACCCTTCTAACGAGCCTGGCATATTGTTGATGCTATACTGACAATTTTCATGTGCCTTAGCATCTGTGAGGGGAGGACTGCACGTGGTGCAGAGGAAGGCTCAGAGTTCCCTTTCAGCTGTCCTACAGGAGGTTTAGTCCAAAGGAACCTATCTGTGGGAAACTCTGATTAGTGCTTTTGGCAGGTTTCTAAATAAAACTAGAAGGGGCCAGTTTACTTCTCCCCCCAAAACCCCGCCTTTTAAATTAAAACCATAGCACTTTATCTGCAGGCCATGTGTTTATTTAGCACTTCTAGAGTGGCGGGGGGGAGGGAAGGCAGAGAGAGGAGCAAGCCAGCAGTGAGTGGTTGGGAGCATGAGGGGAGGGGACAGAGAGGTGTGAGTGGTGGGAGGGGGAGTGGCTGGAGAGGCATGAGAGGTGGGCAGTTGGGAGCCTGGGGTGAGGGGACAGAGAGGCGCAAGTGGTGGGAGCCTGGGAGAGGGGCCAAAGAGGTGCAAGCGGTGGGTGAGGGCGTGGCCAGAGAGGCGCGAGTGGTGGGAGGGGGAGTGGTGGGAAGGGGTGGGCGGTTGGGAGCCTGGGGGGAGGGGACAGAGAGGCACAAGCAGTGGGCGGGAAAGTGGCCGAAGAGGTGTGAGGTGTGGGCAGTTGGGAGCCTGTGGGCGGGAGAGTGGCCGGAGAGGCACAAGGGGTGGGTGGTTGGGAACCTGCGGGGAGGGGGCGGAGCAGAGACGAGAAGACTTTCTTTCAAAGTGTTGTTGAAAGAAAGAAACTCCAACATATTGAACCTGTCCCTGTTTTCTGTGGTTTCTATCTGGCAGAATGGTTACAAGTTCATAATATACCTTTTTGTTGTGTGTACTCTACCTTATTGCTAAAAATAAATTATGGAACTTTTTCAAAATCACCCCTTTTGAAGTGTGGCTTGTTTGGGGCTTATTTGTTGGGAGCAAAAATGGATTGGGCTCTTTTTAGGCTTGTTTTGAAATGGGATTGGCTTGATTTTTGGCCTTGATTTGCCTTTTTATCTTGTGAGATTTGGTAACTCTTCTGAGACAAGCTTTCAAGCCACACAGAGCTCTTCTTCAGGTCTTGCTCTGCTTTAGGTCTGGGAGAAAAGTTCTGTGTAGCTGGAAAGCTTGTTTCTCTCACCAACAGAAATTAGTCCAATAAAAGATATTACGTAACCCCCCCCGCCCCCCGTCTCTCTAATATCCTGGGACCAACACAGTTACAACTACACTGCGTACATGTTCAACTTTTAAAAGTTTATTTAAAAAAACACCAAACTTTATTTGATATTATTAAAAACTATGTTTACCAAAAGAACAAGAAAAGATGACAGTTTTAAATTGAAAAATTGAAAATTAGTGTTTCTGATGTGTGGTTGCTGGTGAATATTTGCTTCAGGTTGGGGGGCTTTCTGTAAGTGAGGACTGGCCTGTCTCCCAAGATCTGTGAGAGTGAGGGATCGTCCTTCAGGTTAAGTTGTAGATCCTTGATGATGCACTGGAGAGGTTTTAGTTGGGGGCTGGAGGTGACGGCAAGTGGCGTTCTGTTACTTTCTTTGTTGGGCCTGTCCTGGAGTAGGTGATTTCTGGGTATTCTTCTGGCTCTGTCAATCTGTTTCTTCACTTCAGCAGGTGGGTATTGTAGTTTTAAGAGTGCTTGATAGAAATCTTGTAGGTGTTTGTCTCTGTCTGAGGGTTTGGAGCAAATGCTGTTGTATCTTAGAGCTTGGCTGTAGACAATGGATCGTATGATGTGGTCTGGATGAAAGCTGAAGGCTTCTAGATAAGTATAGCGGTCAGTAGGTTTCCGGTATAGGGTGGTGTTTATGTGACCATCACTTATTAGCACTGTAGTTTCCAGGAAGTGGATCTCTTGTGTGGACTGGTCCAGGCTGAGGTTGATGGTGGGATGGAAATTGTTGAAATCATGGTGGAATTCCTCAGGGGCTTCTTTTCCATGGGTCCAGATGATGAAGATGTCATCAATGTAGTGCAAGTAGAGTAGGGGCATTAGGGGACAAGAGCTGAGGAAGCGTTGTTCTAAGTCAGCCATAAAAATGTTGGCATACTGTGGGGCCATGTGGGTATCCATAGCAGTGCCGCTGACTTGAAGGTATACATTGTCCCCAGATGTGAAATAGTTATGGGTGAGGACAAAGTCACAAAGTTCAGCCATCAGGTTTGCTGTGACATTATTGGGGATACTGTTCCTGACGGCTTGTAGTCCATCATTGTGTGGAATGTTGGTGTAGAGGGCTTCTGCATCCATAGTGGCCAGGATGGTATTTTCTGGAAGATCACCAATTGATTGTAGTTTCCTCAGGAAGTCAGTGGTGTCTCGAAAATAGCTAGGAGTGCTGGTAGTATAGGGCCTGAGGAGAGAGTCTACATAGCTCAGTGATTCTCAAACTTTTGTACTGGTGACCCCTTTCACATAGAAAGCCTCTGAGTGCGACTCCCCTTATAAATTAAAAATACCTTTTAATATATTTAACACTATTATAAATGCTGGAGGCAAAGCGGGGTTTGGGGTGGAGGATGACAGCTCGCGACCCCCCACATAATAACCTCACAGCCCCCTGAGGGGTCCCGACCCCCAGTTTGAGAACTCCTGACATAGCCACACAATCTTGCTGTCAGGGTGCCAATGCCTGAGATGATGGGGCGTCCAGGATTTTCTTTCTTTACAGTTTACAAGTAGAACAGCTTTTGTTTGGGTAGTGTATTTTTGTAGGTATTACTTTAAAAGAAGCTAACGTTATTTTTGAATGGTAGTATATAGCAAACAATTTTATTTCACTAAATCTCTGCAAAATATCCCTTAGATCAGGGGTCGGCAATGTTCGGCATGTGGCTCGCCAGGGTAAGCACCCTAGCGGGCCGGGCCAGTTTATTTACCTGCTGACGCGGCAGGTTCGGCCGATCGTGGCCCCCACTGGCCGCAGTTCGCCGTCCCGGGCCAATTGGGGCGGCGGGAAGCCGCAGCCAGCACATCCCTCGGCCCACGCCACTTTCTGCAGCCCCCATTGGCCCGGGATGGCGAACTGCGGTGAGTGGGGGCCGCGATCGGCCGAACCTGCCGCGTCAGCAGGTAAATAAACTGGCCCGGCCCGCTAGGGTGCTTACCCTGGTGAGCCGCGTGCCGAACATTGCTGACTTCTGCCTTAGATTGTAAAAACAGGTCTTTTTGTTATGTTATAGGGTTTTTCATTTCACTCAAAAATTGACCAATGCTGTTTTTTCATGTTAAAGTTCTAAAAGTTTATTTGTCAAAACTTTACTTGGTTTAACAGGATTTAGATTTTTTAAAGGGTGTGGGGGAGAAATAGCTTTTCTTTCTCTGGTAAAAAGTGTTATCAGCTGTTTTACATACCCCTAGTTTTTTCTGTTAAGTTAGCCCGTGTATATTTTGTATAAAGTGTGTAAATCTAAAGCTTTCTTTAAAGTCTACAAATAATACACTTTTTAGAGCAGTTTTCGTTTAGGTAAAACTTTAAAAAGCAAGTTAATATTCTATTTTAAAAGGCTGATATATTTCTACAAAAACTTGTGTTATGTACAGTGTTGTCGTTTTATCCATTTTTTTAAAGAGATGCTTTTTTTTAAACAGGCCAACAGTCAATAGCCATGCCTCTTGGCACGTTATGATTGACCCAGGAAAATGCAAATCTGTGATGTGTCTAAAGAAGAGCTTCTGATTGGCTCAGCCAAAAGGCCTGTCTTGTCCTAGGCTGTCTTTTCTGGAATTGCTGGCATTTGGCTAGTGACTAAGGAGCTTTTCTCTTCTCTCCGCCATTGGGTCAGGGGCACAGGCTTTTTTCCCTGCCTGTTGTTTTAAAACTTTTCCTGCAGCCCCTCACTTTATTTTCTCTCTCTTTCTGTAACAGGATGAAAAGGTTTTGCTTTTTCTTGGCTGTTTTACAGCCTCTCTCACTTTGGGTCTTATTTAATTCCCTTCCCCTTTTTGCCAAAAATGCATGTTCTAGTGCTCATATTTAATGCCTTTATTTAAAAAGACATAGTTATTTTTCAGCCTTTATTTTAAAATAACCGAAATGCATAAAATGATTTTTTCTAAAAATATCCTTTCTATTACTAATCTTTAATGCCTTTATTTCAAAGACCATACAATAATTGTTCAGATTTTATTTCAAAATAACCTAAATTGCATAAAAAGTATTTTTTCCTCTAAAAATTCCTGTTAACCTATTAATGCCTTAGCACTTTATTCCTCTGTTTACTAAACTTTATTTAAAAGGCCCTGGATGTGTAAAAAGCCTATTTTCTTCTGAAAATAAAATCTCTTTTTCTAACCTTAAAATGAGTCCCATAAGTTAATTGTGTATTGTGTGAAAAATTGCTTCCTCTTGTTTGCATTAAAATTGCTGTTTAGTAATTTCAACAGGTGACCTCTGGTTTTTGTATTGCAGGAAAGAGTAAATAACACTTCTCTATTCACTTTTTCCAGACAATTCATGATTTTATAGACCTCTATCATATCCTCCCTTTTCTCCCGTATCTCTTTTCTAAGCTGAACAGCCCTAATCTTTTTAGTTTCTCCTCTCATGGAAGCCGTTCCAGACCCTTGATTATTTTTGTTGCCCGGCTCTGAACATTTTCCAGTTCCACTATATGTTATGGGAGATGCTGCTACCAGAACTGGACACATTATTCAAGGTGTGGGCGTACCTTGGATTTATATAGTGGCATTATGATATTTTCTGTCTTATTTTCTATCCCTTTTCTAACAGTTCCTAACATTCTGTTAGCCTTTTGACTGCTGCTACTCATTGACCTAAAGTTTTCAGAGAACTATCCATGGTGACTCCAAGATCCTTCTTGAGTGGCAACAGCTAATTTAGAACCTTTCCAATGTGCATTACTTTGCACTTATCAATGTTGAATTTCATCTGCCATTTTGTTGCCCTGTCACCCGGTTTTGTGAGATCCCTTTGTAACTCTTCCCAATCAGCTTTGGACTTAACTATCTTGAATAATTTTGTATCATCTGCAAACTTTGCACCTTCACTGTTCACCCCCTTTTACAGATCATTTATGAAGATGTTGAACATCACAGGTCCCAGTACAGATCCTTGGATAGGGTGACCAAACAGCAAGTGTGAAAAATTGGGTCGGTGGTGGAGGATAATAGGAGCCTATATAAGAAAAAGACCCAAAAATTGGGACTGTCCCTATAAAATCGGGACATCTGGTCACCCTATCCTTGGAGGACCCTGCTGTTTACCTCTCTCCATTGTGAAAACTGTTCATTTATTCCTACCATTTTGTTTTCTATCTTTTAACCAGTTACTGATCCATGAGAGGCCCTTCCCTCTTATCCCATGACTGCTTACCTTGCTTAAGAGCCTTTGGTGAAGGATCTTATCAAAGGCTTTCTAAAAATCCAAGTACGCTATATCCACTGGATCACCTTTAGCCACATACTTGTTGACCTCCTCAAAGAATTCTAATAGATTGGTGAGGCACGATTTCCCTTTACAAAGCCATGTTGACTTTTCGCAATGTATCATGTTTATCTATATTTCTGATAGTTCTTAAAAATTTTATTAAGATGATGTTAAAAAAAATAGTGAACAGAGTTTGAGCATAGAAGTTCTGGTTATCAGGGAATACCATACAGATTATCGAGGATGCAAAGTTTGGTTTAAGATAAAGTGGCATGAGGAATACATAATCTGCAATATCCCTGATTGGGGGTGTTGCGGATTGTGGGGGAGTTAGGGCCCTGCACCCCCGGCTTCCTGCGATTCACCATGACTCTCAGCCAGCCAGTAAAGCAGAAGGTTTATTTGGATGACAGGAATACAGTCCAAGTCAGGTCTTGCAGGCACAGATAACAGGGCCCCCCTCAGTTAGGTCCAGCTTGGGGTCCCAGGGCATGCCAGCCCACCCCCCTTTGGGGGGTCAGAGCCATCTCTGCCTCCCAGCCATCTCTCCAGCCTGCTTCCAGCCCTCTGCTTTTAGCGACCCCTCCCACAGCCTTTGTTCAGTTTCCCGGGCCCCGGAGTCACCTGACCTCCAACCCCCTCCTGGGTTCTCATGTTACAAGCTCAGGTATGTTCCCTCGGGCCGACTCCCATCCTCCGATGCAGACCATCCTAGTCACACTCCCCTGTCAGCATTCCCACACCCCAGCAAGAACAGTCCCAGTTCGTCACAGGGGGTAAAAGATTGATGGGTCAAAGTACAGACATTGAGATATGAGGGTATGAAGTTCATAAAGTGGCTATGTTCGGGTGTGGATAATAATGAGTGGATATGATGATGAGGATGGATTGACCCTCATTTGGTGAGATTTAATGTTCAGGGAGTTTATGGTTCCAGTTCATATGATCCAACGGAGAAGGTCACTTGGTCTCTTTCTCGTAGTGGGAGAACGATGTCACTCTGGCTCACGCCTCCTGGTACTGTCGGTGGCCGGTGATGTGCTCGATGTAGATGTCCCTGGACCAGTTGCTACCAATTTGTCTGGTATTGAAGTTAGGTTGACTAGGCCATAGCTGCCAGGATCACCTCTGGAATCCTTTTTCAAAATCGGCGTTGCATTAGCTATAGGGTGACCAGACAGCAAATGTGAAAAATCAGGACAGGGGGTGGGGGGTAATAGGAGCCTGTATAAGAAAAAGACCCCAAAATCAGGACTGTCCCTATAAAATCAGGACATCTGGTCACCCTAATTAGCTATCCTCCAGCCATCTGGGACAGAGGCTTGTTTCAGCGATAGTTTACTACAGTTATTGCTTCTGCAATTTCATATTTGAGTTCCTTCAGAACTCTTGGGTGATACCATCTGACTTATTACTGTTTAATTTATCAATTTGTTCTAAAACCTTGTCTATTGACATATCAGTGTGGGACAGTACTTCAGATTTTTCACCCCAAAAGAATAGATCTGATGTGGGTAACTCCCCCACAACTTCTGCAGTGAAGACCAATGCAAAGAAATAAGTTAGCTGTTCTGCAATGGCCCTGTCTTCCTTGAATGCTCCTTTAGTATCTTGGTTGTCTATTGGCCCCACTGCCTGTTGGCAGGCTTCTTGCTTCTGATGTATTTAAAAAAATTCTTACTGTTAGTATCTGTGTCTTTAGGAAATTGCTTCTCAAATTCTTTCTCGGCCTGCCTTATTGTACTATTAAACCTAACCTGCCAGAATTTGTGCTCCTTTCTTGTACCCTCACTAGGTTTTGACTTCTAAATTTTAAAGCAGTGTATGTGAGATTTGAATGTGGCTCACTATCTCTGGACTAATCCTCCAGATTAAGAACCCAGAGAATCAAATCACTTTGTGGAGACTAATACGATATTGCCAAATTTAATTAAACGCCTCAGTTGGCTTGAGCTAGAGGAGGGGGAAGAGAAACAAAACCACTTTTGATGTATTTGCTATAATAATATGGTCATTTGTAGCTAAACACACTGCCTTGAAATAGCAATTATATAGCTATTAATAGCTGAAAGAGGCCAAAGCAAAAAGGGGGAAAGAAGTGAGACTATGTGCCACACACACTCAGGGCTTGTCTACACTACAAAAATAAGTCAACCTAATTTACGTTGGCTTGCGGCCGCTGCAGTAATTAGAACACTTGTGCGTGTCTACACGTTGCTCCTTGTATTGATGGTGCGTGTCCTCACCAGTCAGTGTGAAGCATTGCAGGACAGCTTCTGAAAGCCAACAACAGTTGATGTAAGCAATGCAGTGTCTACACCAGGGGTCGGCAACCTATGGCACGCGTGCCAAACACGGCACGCGAGCCGATTTTGAATGGCACGTGGCTGCCTGCCGCGGTTCCGACCCCCAGCCGCACTCAGCCCCCCAGCCCACTGCTCTCCCCTGCTGGGGCAGGAGGCAGAAGCTCCGTCCTGCAGCAGCCAAGCTCCCCCCTCCTTCCCCCAGCCGTTGTGCAGCCTGCTTTCCTGCCCCTCCTCCTCTCCTTCCCTGCGCCAGCCCTTGTAAAGGGAGGGGGAGGAGTGGCAGCATGCTCGCTGCTCTGCAAAAGCCCTGGGGCCCCCGCTCTCCCGGCCAGAGCTCCAGCCGGCGCGCAGCAGCCCCTTGCTAAAGCCGGCCCTGGGTAAAGGAGGCAGAGAAGAGGTAGGGATGGGCCTTGGGGTAGGAGGTGGAACAGGACATATCCCTTCCAGCCCCCTGCCATGAGCCACTCAGGGCAGAGGGCAGGGGGCTGGGAGCACCCCCATGAGCCGAGCACCCCAGCTCTCTGCCCTGAACCTCCCCCACACCCAGCCTTCTGCCCTGCATCTCCACACACCCCCCAGCCCTCTGCCGTCCCCCCCAACACCCAGCCCTATGCCCTGACCCACCCTACCCCCAGCCTTCTGCCCTGCACCTCCCCACACCCCCAGCCCTCTGCCCTGACCTCTGAAGCCCCCCACACCCCCAGCCTTCTGCCCTGCACCCCCCCCATACCCCTCCAGCCCTCTGCCCTGACCTCTGAAGCCGCCACACCCACCCTTCTGGGCAGGGCCGGCTCTAGGCACCAGCAAAACAAGCAGGTGCTTGGGGCAGCACATTTGCAGGGGGCGGCATTCTGGCCATCCTTTTTTTTTTTTTTTTTTTGGTAAACTCACTTCCTCCTCTCGCGCAACGCTGCAGAAGCGGAGAACCCATGGGACCCTGGGAGCTGTAGTTCCTTGCCTAGCTCCCTGCCTATAGAGCCAGCCCTGGAGCAGGGAAAGAATTACATTTCCCAGCAATCCCTTGGCAGCTATCAACAGGAAAGGGAGGGGGAGGGAGTGAGGTAGCTGAGCCATGCTGCAGCTTGCTGTGAATGGAGAGCTGGCTGCTAAAACAGGGTGGCACTGTGAGTGCGGGACAAGTGTGCCCAGCCCAAGGAGTAGAAGGCTTTGCCCCAGATATCCCCCTCAGAAGACTTCCCCAGACTGGATTAGGGATACTGGTGTGACCTCACCTTGCAGCCCCAAAGAAGGAATTGGGTGGTGTCAAAGTTAGACTCAGGACTCATAGTTTGTCAGACCACTCTGTTTTATTAGCACAGCGCTCTGCTAATAACACCCAGATAATGTGAGCCCCCATGCAAAATTCAAACAGTCTTATTTATACAGATAAAAGGGTGAGAACTAAACAAAGGGACAGAGAGAGCAAAATTGTAAAATTTGCATGGGGCACAATATGCATATCCTGCTTCCTTATTAACTTTTATCGATCTAAGGCTAATGCTTCACCAATTGCCCTTAAGTGGGGCAATTCATTAAGCAGTTAATGTCTGCTTTCCTGCCACATGGATTGCAGCATTTCTCATTTCTACTTAAAGGTACATACAGCATTCTTTAATTCATTCTATTTCTTTAATATAATTCATTTCACTTTCACAGTGGACTAAAGGGACAGCGCACCTCTCTATCTGAAGCCTAGCAAGGGAGGTACGTGGATCCCACTAGATTTTAAAATGTAAGGGAGGGGAGGCTCTGCTAGAGGACCTGGGCAGCTTTAGATACAGGAGGATTTCCACTTCTGAGCCATGGAAGCAGAAATTGACTTTTCCTTTCCAGATATAGCTAATATTCAGAAAGGGAATCTAGCACCTGCCTTCCAGATTTGAACACCCTCAAAATTCAGGAGTGCTCAAGCTCCATTTGGGCAGCTGTTACTTCATTTCTCCCAAATCAAATATACTGATCCACTGTACATTGCTGTAGAAAAAGTAGGATAAAATTGAGCAAGCAATGCTTCCCAGTGATTTTTAGGCTGGAATTGCTATTGTCAACAGCCATTGCTTTTTTTTATATATATAGTTTTGTTTAAAAGGAAGACAGTGATTGCATTGGCAAATTCCCTATAGAAACAAAGAGTGGGACAAAAGAATAATAAAGGCACCTCAACTTTTCCTCATTTATGTAGGACAGTCTTATAATATGCATCCAGACATCCTCCAGTCACACAAGCTGAAAACTGTTCCACTTTACTGCCGTTCTGTAACCATATGGGAACCAATCCTGTCTATGTTCTGTGCACATCCAAAATTCCTGCTGAATGACCCCCCCTGGGAGCGAGTTACCAGTGACCCAGGGCTGGGACAGCAGGAGGGTGCAGGTTGTGGGGAGAGCCCAGGGTTGGGGCAGCAAGGAGCGGGGGGGAGCCCAGGGCTGGGGTGGGGGGCAGCCAAAATGTTTTTTGCTTGGGGCCCAAAAAACCTAGAGCCGGTCCTGCTTCTGGGGGTGTGGGGGGCTTTAGAGGTCAGGCCCCACTCAACCCGCTGCTGGTCTAGGTGAACAGAACACCAAGCAGGCAGCGAGCTGAGCAGGCTGGTGGCATAAGATCAGCATTTTAATTTAATTTTAAATTAAGCTTTTTAAATATTTTGAAAACCTTGTTTACTTTACATACAACAATAGTTTAGTTATATAATATATAGACTTATAGAGAGAGATCTTCTAAAAAAAATGTTAAAATGTATTACCGGCAAGCGAAACCTTAAATTAAAGTAAATAAATGAAGACTCGGCACACCGCTTCTGAAAGGTTGCCTACCCCTGGTCTACACTAACACTGCATCGACCTAACTACATCGACATTGATCCTATGCCTCTCATGGAGGTGGACTTATTAAGTCGGTGTAGAGGGCAAGTTACATCAGCAGAAGCGAAATTTTAGTGTAGACACTTAGATAGTTAAGTTGACTTCAGCTGCCTTGCATAGACCTAACTGTGTAGTGTAGACCAGGGCTTATTCAGTCCAAGGCAGATGGCTAAAATTCTTTGATGTCACCCATCTGGGAAGAAGCTTCCTGATTTTCCAAAACACTATTCACTTTTCTTAATTGAGACTCATCATTTCTGTAGCTTGGCCTGAGCCTGTGAAAAATCCACACCCTTGTGAGACATAGCTATCCCGACCAAAGCCGGCTCTAACTTTTTTGCCGCCCCAAGCAAAAAAAAAGAGTGCTGCCCTCCATACTGCCGCCATAACACACCCCCTCAGCACCACGCCGCCTCCCCCCCCCCCCCGGCGCCCCCCCGCCCCCCCCTCCCGACCCCCCCAGCCCCCCGCAGAGTGCCGCCGAACCCCCCCCCCCACGCGAAGTGCTGCGCTGCCGCTATACACACCTCCCGCGGAGTGCCACCGAACCCCCCCAGCCGCCCGCGGAGCACCGCTGAGCGCCGCTGAACACCCCCCCACACCGCGGAGCGCTGCGCCACTGAACCCTCCCACCGCCACACACACCTCCCGCCAAGTGCCGCTAAACACCCCCCCACTCCCGACCCGCGCCGCCGAACCCCCCCCCCCCCCCGCGGAACGCTGCTGCCAAATCCCCCGCCCCAGCCGCCCCCAACGCCGCCCGGCCGAACCCCACCCCCCCAAAAACAAAAAACCCTGAGTGCTCCCCGCCACCCCAAGATTGGCCGCCCCTTACCAGGTGCTGCCCCAAGCACATGCTTGGTCGGCTGGTGCCTGGAGCCAGCCCTGATCCTGACCTAACCCCCAGTACAGACAGCACTATGTTGACAGAAGAATTCTAGGTATTGCCTCTTGGGACGGTGGATTAACTACAGCGATAGGAGAAGCTGACCCCTTGACGTAGGTAGTGTCTACACTGGAGATTACAGTGGCACCGCTGCAGCATGTTAAAGGTAGAATTACCTGGGATATTCCATTTCAGCTGACAGAACCCGCAGCTTCCTGGGGCTTAGCCCCAGCTGGAGAAAATTCTGTTTTTAGCAGGAAATTTCTGTTCCTTTGTTTGACGCAATGAATCTGGAAATGGACCACTCCTGCGTTCTCTGTGTGGAGCTCGCCTCCCCGCTCTCAGAGGCACGAACAGGCTAGAACAATGGAAAGTAGCACTGCCTGCTGGGTGTCGCAGGGGGGTGCAGACCTGGAAACAGCTCCAGCTTCCCCAGGGCTGTGCTGCCCCTTCCCGTTGCTGCATGGAGGCCTCTGCTCCAGCACCCTTTGCCACTGAGCTGGGTCCTGGCATTTATCCATCATAGCCTCGCGGTTTTACTTGCTTGGCGATTTTCCAGCGATTGGGAGTAAGCCCCCCCCCAATGAGAGCTGGTGAGAGGCCTCCACTGCTTGATTTAAATCACCGTATTTTCCACTAATAGACTGAAGAGCTTCTTCAGCTTTATTAACTTTCCCCTCTAATGTGGAGGCCCGAGGAGTGTATGCCTCCCATTTCCCAGCAATACATCCCCTGGGAGCCTTAATGGCCCAGGTGACAGGAGGTGATGGATCCGATCATAATAACACTTGGCTGGCTGGGGACAGAGGCGCCTCAGCAGGAAACGCTTGCCAGGGTCTGTACTGCTGGCGCAATAACAGCAGGTCACCAATACAGACGAGTGGCTTCTGTGCCTTGTTAGAATCCCCAGGCTGCTGGGGCTGCTGGGCCGAGTCTAAGAAATGCTTTGATCAAATAAATCCAAGAGAACTCAAAGCGCAGCTATCCCATGGTGCATCAGTGCATTCCCCTCCCCCAGCAACTAGAGAAAAGAAAACCAAACAGACCCCTCCCTCACCTCTGTCACCCAACCAGAGGAGGCCGAGCAAATAGCAAACTGCTGCCCCAGGCCCATCTGGGGGTTAGATCGTGAGGGGTTGTGCAGAGAGCTGCAGCTGATCAATGGTACGTTTACAGGCCTGTCTGCATCGGAACAATTACAAAATGCAAATATCCAGAACCTCCTCTCTTCTAAATGAGCCTGCCCCACCAGAGGGCAGAGGAGTGTGGGAGTCATGGCCAGTGACTCTTCTCTGGAGGGGAAAGTCTCCAGGCCCTGATGGGGGTCCCCACAGATTGTCCCAACCCTGCTGAGACTCAGATCACTACCATGCTGTCTGGGACATAGTAGGGTGCTGTCAAAAAGGGACTCAGAGCGCTCTGATCTCAGGGTCACCTAAGTCCAGCTTGGGTCCCATCTTACAGCCCATCAAGAGATGTCTGAGAGGAGAGAGGGCATTAGCTCATACAGGTATGAGTCAGGCTTTGTGCTGGGGCATTCACCTTCCTCCGAGCTCAGAGGTTGTTTCACTCTGTGGTGTTGGGAAGAGAGCCCAGCAGTCTCAAATGGTGGCGAACTGCTGGGACTCAGAGATAGGTGTCTCTACTCTGGGTCTGGCTGCACAGCAAGTGAAGGTGTGATGGTTGTGTGGGTAGGTAGACCCAGGCTAGCTAAATGAAGATGTGGCAGCATGGGCTAGCCACCCTACTACGAGCCCACCATGGACCCTGGGTACATACTTGGGTTGCTAGTTCGTGCTGAATCCCGTGCCACCAAATCTTCACTACTGTTGTGCAGGTATGCCTACCTGTGTTACAATTACCCCTTCATTTGCATAGATGTACCCTATGGGAGTGTGGAAGGGATAAATCTACAGGCAACCACTAGAACTGGTAAGATGAGTCAGACTCAAAGTGCCGGAGATGGGTTGGGGAGACCGCGCAGACAGCTGGCGGGAGCCTGGGTCCCTCCACCTGCCTGGGCGGGGAGTCTGGGGAGTGGGGACATGTGCAGGAGGCTGCTTTCAGCCCCCAACGCCACCCCGGGCTCCCAGCCCTGCTCCAGCTTCCGGCTTGGCTGAGGGTGGGGCCTCTGGGAGAAGGGGTGGGGGCGTATAGTATAGTATATAGAGCAGTATAAACAAGTCATTGTCTGTATGGAATTTTAGTTTATACCGACTTTGCTAGTTCTTTTTATGTAGCCTGTTGTAAAACTAGGCAAATATTTAGGTAAGTTGATGTACCCCCTGGAAGACCTGCATACCCCTGGTTCAGAACCACATATCTAATCTAATCCCCTGCCAACATGCAGGATTTAGAATCATAGAATATCAGGGTTGGAAGGGACCTCAGGAGGTCATCTAGTCCAACCCCCTGCTCAAAGCAGGACCAATTCCCAGCTAAATCATCCCAGCCAGGGCTTTGTCAAGCCGGGCCTTAAAAACCTCCAAGGAAGGAGACTCCACCACCTCCCTAGGTAACGCATTCCAGTGCTTCACCACCCTCCTAGTGAAATAGTGTTTCCTAATATCTAACCTAGACCTCCCCCACTGCAACTTGAGACCATTGCTCCTTGTTCTGTCATCTGCCACCACTGAGAACAGCCGAGCTCCATCCTCTTTGGAACCCCCTTCAGGTAGTTGAAGGCTGCTATCAAATCCCCCCTCATTCTTCTCTTCTGGAGACTAAACAATCCCAGTTCCCTCAGCCTCTCCGCATAAGTCATGTGCTCCAGACCCCTAATCATTTTTGTTGCCCTCCACTGGACTCTTTCCAATTTTTTCACATCCTTCTTGTAATGTGGGGCCCAAAACTGGACACAGTACTCCAGATGAGGCCTCACCAATGTCGAATAAAGGGGAACGATCACGTTCCTCGATCTACTGGCAATGCCCCTACTTATACAGCCCAAAATGCCGTTAGCCTTCTTGGCAACAAGAGCACACTGTTGACTCATATCCAGCTTCTCGTCCACTGTGACCCCTAGGTCCTTTTCTGCAGAACTGCTACCTAGCCATTCGGTCCCTAGTCTGTAGCAGTGCATGGGATTCTTCCGTCCTAAGTGAAGGACTCTGCACTTGTCCTTGTTGAACCTCATCAGGTTTTATTTTGGCCCAATCCTCTAATTTGTCTAGGTCCCTCTGTATCCGATCCCTACCCTCTAGTATATCTACCACGTCTCCTAGTTTAGTGTCATCTAGATTTGTTATGTCTAAACCATCCAAGACAGATGGACATCCAGACCCTTTTGAAAACCTCCAGTGAAGGAGCTTCCATGACCTCCCTAGGCAGTCTGTTCCATTGTCCTACTGTTCTTACAGTTAGGAAGTTTTTCCTAAGATTTAATCTAAATCTGCTAAACTGTAGTTTGAACCCACTACCTCTTGTCCTGCCCTCTGTGGCAAGAGAGAGCACTTTTTATCCATCTTTATTATGGCAGCCTTTCAAGTATTTAAAGACTGCTAAAAATGCTCCCTCACACACATCCTTAATCTCTTTTCCAAACTAAACATACCCAGTTCCTTCAGCCTTTGCTCATATGGCTTGTATTCCATCCCTCTGATCATCTTTGTCGCTTGCTCATGGATCCTTTCCAATTTCTCTACATCCTTTTTATACATTGGTGATCAAAACTGGACACAGTACTCCAGCTGAGGCCTAACCAGCGCCAAGTAGAGCAGTACTATCACCTCCCATGACTTGCATCCTATGCCTCTGTTAACGCAACCCAGAATGAATTTGCTTTTTGTGCAACAGCATCACTGTGACATTCCCCATGGTACAATCTGGAATGTCCCCTCAATTCTCCAACCTGGGGTCCCTTTTACACAGCTTCACTGTGACAGCAACCACTCTTGGTCTGCCCACACACAGCCTTCAGCATGTAAATCACTCCTATGTTGTAGGACTGCTATAACCAGCCACCCATGAATTACACTGCAGAGCAATACTAGCAAACTCCCAGTTCCAGAAATGTGCATCTTGTATTGCCCAGCAGCCTCCTGGACAATACAAGCTCATATAAAGTCCGTCATTTCATTAATAGAAAATGATATGCACAAATCTTGTTATCGCAAATGAAGTTTCCCAAACACTTCAATCCAAACCCACACTGGTTTAAATAAAACAATAAGACAAGTTTATTAACTACAGAAAGATAGATTTTAAGTGATTACAAGTAATGAGGCATAAAAGTCAGATGTGGGTACAAGAAAATAAAAGATAAAATACAATTAATATCTAACTTAACAAGATAAATGAATTCAAAGCAAAGGTTTCTCTCACCACACGTTCTAGCAGTCTTACTGGCTTGAATCCTTTGAGCCAGGACCTCTCCCCCAGTTCAGTGTTAATTTTCTTGTCCTTCGTTGTTCGTGATGTGAGCAGAGAGAAAGGGAGGAGTTTTTCAGGGTGTCTGTTCCCTTTTCTTACAGTTCTCTCTTTCTTTGAAAGTCACCTCCAGCTGAGGTTCAGGAGACAGCAGGTCTGTGGGGACGGGGATCTCCAGCTGTTTCTTTGCCAAAATGTCGACTTCTCACTCAGACCCTTTTTCCTGCCAAAGAATGGCCACTTAACCAGATGGTAGTCCATTTGATTTTGCTGACACCTGGCTGAGATGTCAGTTTATCTTTGATGAACTGCTTTGAGCCTGCTTCTCTAAGCTTGGAACATGGCTCAGAAGTGTTATACAGTAGCATTTTATAACTTTACATACAATGTTGCCACACATATTTCACCAGGACAATAATGACCATCAAATTATGAGTTTTCAAATGATACCTCCCAAGGCATCCTTTGCACAAAATCCATTATAGTTTTGTAAAAAGGGTGAACATAGGGATACACACAGTCACAATCACATTGTTAACACATGTTGAGGTTGTGATCCACCACAACTCCCAGATCCTTCTCAGTAGTGCTGCTGCCAAACCAGTTTTCCCCCATTCTGTATTTGTGCATTTGTTTCCTCCCCTAAGTTTATCACTTTACATTTGTCTTTGTTGAATTTCATTTTGTTGCCTATAGCCCATTTCTCCAATTTATCAATGTCCCTTTGATTTTTTGCAAATTCGTCAAAATTATTTGCAAAATCATCAAAAGTATTTGCAACCCTCCCCCCCCGAGCTTTGTGTCATCTGCACATTTGATAAGTGTGCTCTCTATTCCTACCTAGCCGTCATTAGTAAAGATGTTAAATAACACCAGACCCAGAACAGATCCCTATGGAACCCCACTTGCAACTTCCTTCCAATCTGGCATCGTTCCATTAATAGTTATTCTCTGTTTGCGATTGTTTAATCAATTATGTAACCACTTGATAGTAGTTCTACTGAGCCCACATTTCTCCAGCTTACTTATGAGAATGTCAGGCGGGACTGTGTCAAAAGCCTTGCTAAAGTCCAGGTATGTTACGTCCACCACATTCCCAGTATCCACCAAACCAGTCACCCTGTCAAAGAAGGAAATCAGACTGGATTGGCATGATTTGTTTATTCTCCAGGTATTTGCAAATGGCATATTTTATACATTGCTCTAGTAGCTTCCCAGGTATCAAGGTCAGGCTGACTGGTCTATAGTTCTCCAGCTTCTCCCTTTTCCCCTTTTAAATATCAACACTACGTTAGCCCTTCTCCAGTCTTCCGGGACCTCTCCTGTCACCCATGAGTTTGTAAATATTATTGCCAGTGGCTCCAAGATTTCTTCAGCTAATTCTTTCAGCACCATGGGGTAAATAGCATCTGGCCCTGCTAACTTGAATTCATTCAGATTAGTCAGAAGCTCTCTGATGTGTTCTTTACTTATCCTGATCTGCATCCCTTCCCCTTTATTTTCTGTGATAACTTTGCTAGTTGTCTGGTCACATGTTATTTTTTGTGTGAAGACTGAAGCAAAGTAGACTTTGAGCAGCTCTGCCTTCTTATCATCTCCTATTACCAGCTCATCTTCTCCATTGAGCAGCAGGCCCACAGCATCCCTGATCTTTCTTTTTTGTCTGACATTTGTAGAACCCCTTCTTATTTCCCGACTTTGTCCCAACATGCTTGTGCTATTCCCAGTATACATCCTCAGTGACATGCCCCTCCTTCCATTTCCTGTATGTATCCCTTTTGGTTTATAGATAGCTAAAAAGCTCCTTGTACAGCCACATTGGTCTCCTGTGGCTCATATCTTTCCTCTGCATCAGAATAGATTGACCTTGATCCTTTAGTATTACATCTTTTAGGCACTGCCAGCCCCCTTCAACTCCTTTTCTTCCTAATTCCTCTCTACATGGGACCATGCCCACTGTTTCTCTCAGTTGGTTGAAATCTGTCTTTCTGAAGTTCAGTGTCCTTGTTTTGTTCTGCTGTTCTCATGTCTTCCTTTCCATAAGCTCATGGTTACACTAATGGTTGTGCCATTCATGTGTCACTTCCAGCAGGAGCGATGCGGACTCAGCCCGTCTGGAGATTAGACCCTTGACATTAGGTGCCTACATTTGGCTTTAGGTGCCTAATTTTAGGCATTTCTGTTTCCTTAAATTTTATTCAATCCAAGAGAAGTTCTCCTCTTGGGGGTGGGGTTCTCCACCACCAGACTCTTCCCCTCTGGCATCCTACTCTGGGGACATCTGTGCTGTGGAAGTGATGCACAGCTCCTCTGCCATGGGAGGAATTCAAACTCTCTCCCTGGCATTCCTGCTCTCACTCTTGAAATCATGGCCACCAGCAGAAGCAGCTCACACTGCCAATGACCACACTGCCAATTTCATGATGTTTTTTTTGAAACCACACTAGTGCTTTGTATCATGGTCTCTGTAATGTGGCTTCCAGTCCTTTATGGTGTTTCTGCCCAGAAATATATTCATGAAACTGCTCAAACCAAAACCAGCAGCCTGCAGTTCTTTTTCAGTCACAACACAATTGTGTTTGAGTCAGTGCTTTAGATGCATATGCCTCTAGATAACCCTCACCCTGAAAGCCAGTCCTCATCCCCTGTGAGCTTGGGTAGATTGAAATCTTAGGCTGTTTCGTATTCTCAGAACATTGCAGAACAGGGGCTTATGTGAGAATTGGTTTTAACTCCTGAAAGCGTTTCTTTGCCAGTCGCCCCACTGCCACTCACTCAACATTCTGAGGGGAGCACTCCACTGTTGCAGTTTAGAAATGACTGTGCTTTAGATACGTTAACATGCGCTAGTTGCTGTAAAATCTCCTTTCTTTGTGATCTTTCCATCTGCACAATTGCCTCCATCTTTCTTGGGTCCGGTCAAGCTCCTTTGCCACTGAGCACATGGCCAGCAGAACCAGCCTCCTTCCGCTCAATCTGACAATCTGCATCCTTCAGCTCAATTTGCTTAAGGTTTGTTTCTTCTGCAGCCTGCAGAACATTACACAGGTTTTATTGTGTTGTTGATAATATTTGGGCATCCAAAATTAATGGACAACTTGGCCATAATCCTTTGTGCCTCCCACTGTTGTAGATGGGAATAATCACAACCCCTAGTCTTGCAGGGATGCTGTGAGGATAAATTCAGTAATGTTCATGAAGCACTCAAATACCGTGATGACATCAGCCTGGAACAGATTGAACCGATGTGGCAAAGAATGTGAAGAGAGACATTTTGCAATTGCTTCTATCCCAGTGCTAGGAGTCTGGGTAACAAGCAAGAGGATTAAGAAATTCTCATTGATAAGAAGAAATTTTATGTAATTGGCACTACTGAAACCTGGCTGGCGGATTCACATGATTGGAATGTTAAAATCATCGGTTACAACTCGTTTAGTAAGGCTAGAGTGGGTAAAAGAGATGGGGTGGCACTCTACATTACAGACACCATCACTTGTTCTGGAGTTAACTCAGAAGCACAGGATCTTGAATGTGCCTGGGTCAATGGGCTAACTAACATAGCCCGGAGGCGGGGAGGGGGAAGTGGTGTACTTTAAAGGGTCTGTTACAGACATTCACATCAAACTAGAAAACAGTTTGAAATGTAATATGTGGAAAGAAAAATTGTGTTGTTAAGGGGGACTTCAATTTGGGAGACATCTTCTGGAGGTCTCCTGGAACCAGTAGTAAAACATCATTAGAGTTCCTAAAAATGATAGATGATCATTTTCTAACTCAAAAGGTATTGCACCCAACCTGAGGCAACTCTACTTGGGATCTCATTATAATGGATAAAGAAGAAATGATCACTGGGCTGGATGCTGGCGGTACCTAGGGACCAGTGATCATGAGCTGGTGATTCAAGATGGGCAAACAGAGGAGAGTCTCCAGTGGTAATATATATACTTGGTGCATTAAAAGGGGTTTATTTCCCTAAACAGAGGAAAATTATGAGAAAAATTGATTGGGAGGAAAAAATCCTAAAAAATGTGGCTGACAATTGTGCATTCTTTAAGAAGAGTTTATTGGTTCTCTGAATATGGGAAAATAATATTATCAAGGTTGCAAAGTCGATCACTCAACTGTTAGGAAAAGGGAGTAGGGTTAAGTTTGCACAGGCCTCCTTAATTCTGCTTTTTCCTAACGGTTGATATGCACTGTTATTGTTTATAAAACAGTAGCACCTAGAGGCTCCAGCTTAGATCAGGTCCCATCGTGCTAGGAGCTGTATAAACACACAGTAAGAAAGGTGTCTTTCCAGTGAGGCTGCTGGGAGATTGCTGGCCCTAAATATGATTTTGAGTCACCTCAGGCCTGCTTTAAATTATTTAGCTGAAATGACCCTTTAGGGGCCTTTACAGTGGCAGGGGATCACTTGAACGCATCACAATCTGACACAACTCCTCTCACCTACCTTTGCCCAGGATCTCCACCCCCATCCACATCCCGTGGTGGGGAAATCCTCACCGTGAATATTCAGGGCAGCTTTCAGGCTCCATTGCATTGCCAGAGCAGTGCAAAGAGGCCTTACAGTGGGCCAGGATCCGGCGCCTTACTTTTGTTCTTTCTTGTTTGGACTAAAATAGACATCATTGTGACAGAGTCTGTGTGTGGAAACCACAGCATTTTAGATCCCCTTCCTGCCTTCCAGACTGGCTAGCTCAGGGAATCCTTCCTGAACCATCTGCTCCAGCCTGTGCAGGGTCAGAGCTGCTGACCCTGCACCCTCCCAGGCCTGGCCTGAGTGGCTAAGAGAGCATGACCCTGGGAGCAAAGAATGAGAAGGACCCGCTGCACAGCTGATTGATGCCAGCACTAGAGGTTGTCAGTGACAGCGACCAGACTCTTAGTGGAGTTGCATGGGCTCCTGTGACAGAGGCATTCGGCCACAGATTGAGGCAAATTCCTTGTCCCCCTTTTGTGTGTGTTCAGGATGTGCCAGGTGCAGGGCCGGATTAACCTTTTGTGGGTCCAGCACAAAACATATTTGTGGGCCCCCATGGGGGCAAAGGAGCATGGCGTGCAGAGGTTGGTTCCCAGAGCAAGGGGCCAGCCAGGGGCAATGGGGCATAGCATGGTGGGGTACAGGGTCTGGCCAGGACTTAGGGTGTGGGAGGGGGCTAGGGACTGGGGGTGCAGGGTCTGGGAGGGAGTTAGGGTGCAGGAGCAGGCTGGGGGTTGGGGTGCAGGGTCTGGCCAGGAGTTAGGGTGAGGGAGCTGCTCAGGATTGGGACAGGAGGTTGGGGTGTGGAGAGCTTAGCTGGGGTAGCTCCCATTTGGTGCGAGGGATGCAGGTGAGGATGTGGCGGGGGGCAGGAGCTCACATTTGGTGCTCAGGGTGGGGGTGGGGATGGGGGGGGGCAGGATTCAGGGCATGGGGCTGAGGGTGTGTGAGGGGAGTGCAGGAGTCAGTGCAGGGGTTGGGGGTGTGGGCTGGGGTCGTGGGGGTGCTTCCAGCCCCCTGCCTTGAGTGGCTCACGGCAGGGGGCTGGAAGGGGTATGTGTAGGGGGAGTGTGGGATCCCCGCCTTTGCTCTGCCCTGCCCCGATTCCACCCCCTTCCCCAAGGTCCTGCCCCCACCTCTTCTCCGCCTCCTCCCCCAAGCGCACTGCGGCCCCACTCCTCCCCTTCCCTCCAGGAGTGCCAGCAAACAGCTGTTCGGCAGTGGGGGAAGCGGTGGGGGTGGGGGGGTGGGAACGCGGCACGCTTGGGGGAAGAGGCGGGGGAGGGAGGAGCTTGACTCCCCGTGGGTGTGGGCGGAGCCTGCCCTGCTGCAGGAGCCCCAGGAGCTGGCAGGACCAAGCTTCTGCCCCCACAGGAGAGAGCGGTGGGCAGAGAAGAGCTGGCGGGGCCTTGGACTGCAGCCCAAGCAGAGTGGGCCATGCTGGGGCCCCTTTGGAGCCTGGGCCTGGCACCTTGGCACTGGTGGTGCCATTGTAAACTAGGTGTGGGGCTGTTCCTGCCACCAAACAGCATGGGGAGGGGCTCTCAAGGGTTAATTCTCACTCCTTCCACTGGTCTTTAATTTTTCTTTTCATGTTTAATAAATCTTAAAGCCACTCTTTGCTGAGTGATTTGCAATTCGTTCCTTGATCTCTTTGCTTGATAAAGGAGCTGAGGCTAACTGCCTTTTATGTCCCTGTAGCCCAGCCCACGTCTCCCATCAGCAGCATTCTGGCTTGGTAACAGAAAGATTATTGGTGAGAAGTAAATTTAATTATTACTTTCTGCTGGGGGTGCCCAGCCCCTCAAGTTCTACTGGTTGGTGTCTTTGTGGTCAGATGCCACTGAGAGGGACGAGAGAGAGGGGGAGGGAGAGAGATGAGGCCTGAATCGCCCAGTGGAATGGTTGTTGATCTATTCATCTCCCGTCTCTGATGCGGTGCACATGGAGATAGTCCCTGCTGCTATGTTTTGCTAGTACTTCTTGCAGCCATTTGCTATTTCATGGGTGACAGAGCAGCTGACAAGTTATTAAAAGTGGGACCATGTTCCCAGCCAGCTGGAGTCCTCTTGTTTCCTGCACTTTTCAGTAACTGTCATTAAATGAGGTTTCAATCCCAGAGAACCGGGAGTGACAAACCTGTATATTGTGTATAATCCCTGCTGGCTGCCCCTGACATGACGTTTATCTCCGCTCGTCAGGAAAGAGTGAATAATCCCCCTTCACTTCACTCAGAGAGATAAATGCCAGAGCCAGGATCAGCCATCACTACTGCCCTTGCTGTCTGCAGCAATCTCCTGGTGAATGTGGAATCCAAGCACAAAGGAACTCCTCCCAGAGCATGGTGCTGCTGTGCTGCCTCCAGTGACGGAGCTGGGGCAGTGCGCCTCCCTGGGCATCTCCCCCTTTCCCCTCCATGCCTGGCATCTGGCCCCTTGACCCCTCATCATCTCACCCCTTCTCAGAACTCTGCTAGCGTAAACATCATTACATGCAAACGGAACAGGGTCATTTATCTAGAGCCCAACCCAGCCCTGGCTAGAGCCCAACTCCCCTCTGCTCTAGTGCCTGGCCCAGCTCATCGTGATACGCTTTTCTTTCACTTTTGAGGTTACTGAACAAGAGACAGTCATGAATTCCGTCGCCCGCCCTGGCCCTGCATGCTGCTCCGGCAGGATCCTAGCCCCAGAGCTGGGTGACAACTGGAGAGCTCCCCTGGTGCAGCACAGGCCTGCCATAAGCAGCAATGTGCTGGTCCCCTCAATAGCCTCAGGGTCAGGGGACAGGCTGGGGCTGGGCCCCGGGGGATAGGGAGGAGTCTAGGGTTACCATACGTCCAGATTTTCCCGGACTTGTCCGGCTTTTTGGGCCTCAAATCCCCATCCGGGAGGAAATCCCAAAAAGCCAGACATGTCTGGGAAAATAGGGAGGGGGGGTTGTGGGGTTTGGGTCCGGGCCGGAGCCGCTGGGGCCGGTGGTGCTCGGCTGGGGGCCGGGGCTGGGCCGGGGCCGCTCGGCCGGAACCAGGGCCCGAGCTGAGCTGGGCCGGAGTCACCGGGGCCAGGGTGGGCCGGAGTCGCTCAGCTAGAACCAGGGCCAGCGCCCCAGGGCCCGAGCCGAGCCGGGCGGGAGACGCCGGGGCCAGAGTCTCTTGGCCTGGGCCGGCCGGCCACCAGAGAGAGCCGCTCGGCCGGGGGGACCGGACTGGGCCGCGCTGCGCCCCGCCCCAGCCCCAACTTACCTGCTGCCTCCCTGTTTCAGGCTTCCCGTGAACATTTGATTCGTGGGAAGCAGGGGAGGGGGAGGAACAGGGGGGCAGAGCATTCAGGGGAGGGGGCAGAGTTGAGGCGGGGACTTTGGGGAAGGGGTGGGGGTGAGGAAGGAGCAGAGTTGGGGTGGGGCTGGGGGCAGGACGGAGGTGGGGTGGGGCTGGGGCCCTGTGGAGTGTCCTCCTTTTTAAAAATTAAAATATGGTAACCCTAGCAGAGTCTCCATAGCGCCCATAAATGGCTTTGGGACTGAGGCTGCTGCAGATGGAATTAAATTAGTGGAGATATCCTATCTCCTAGAACTGGAAGGAACCTTGAAAGGTCATTGAGTCCAGTCCAGTCCCCTACTGTCACTACCAGGACCAAGTACTGATTTTGCCCCAGATCCCTAAGTGGCCCCCTCAAGGATTGAGCTCACAAGCCTGGGTTTAGCAGGCCAATGCTCAAACCACTGAGCTATCCCTCCCCTCCGAGTAAGCCTGGAGCTAGTCGAACTTGCATCAGGGCCCCCAAGCAGCCCAGAATCCTGGGAGCACAAAGTTTACTTACAGCCCTGCTAGTCCCTACACCTGGGTGGCACCCCCTGGAGGCAGAGTGTAGTGTGATCACAAACACAGAGAGCCATGCTTTCAGCAGCAACTACAAAGAGAGCTGCCTAACTTGGAAGTTCCCCCATTTATTAAGATTCTTGCTGCAACACATCCTGGTCCTCTCTGGTTACTGCGGAGGATCAGAAACTGTATAACCACCCCACAGCTCCCTTTCTTTATAATAAATGATTAAAATTTAAATTATAAACCAATGTATACACATACAACAGTTCAACATACACTTCCAATCCCTTAAAACAATTTACACTACTTTGCCCCCTTATTAATTAATTGTAGTTAAAAAGTCCTCAAAGATCAGGTCTTTAAGGGGGTCTGATCAGTCTTTCAGATGGTGTTCTCACTTTGCTGAGTCTGTGCACGGAGTTCCCTTTGGATGTCTCTTCCTGCCAGAGTCCCAGCAAATCCCAGCTCATCTCTGTTGTGTCGGGAAATACTGAAGATGAACCCAATTTCTCCAGAGAAGACCTTTTGGCACCTCCACTAGGTAGAATCTGGTAGTTTCTGCCAAGTTCTGAACAGTTCCAAATGTACAGCAACTTTTCATCGATTCTAAGGCCAGAATGGACCATTGTGATAATCTAAACTGGCCTGGATAACACGGGCCAATTCAGTTCCAGGAGCGCTTTTGTTCTGGGCCAAACATTGAAAGTTTGTTGTTGCAGAATTATTATTTTAGCACCTTTCGCACCTGTTTTCAAAATTCCATCAGGTTGGGCCACTTATGTTTAAGCTCTACTGGTGACACAGGGTAAAGGCATCCTTAGTCTTCTTCCCATCAGAAGTTCTGCTGGAGATAGTCCAAACTCAGTGATGTTGACCAATATGCCAGGAGTGCTTAAGATGGGTCTACTGATTTTTGCAGAAGTCTTTTTTAAAATGTGCACTTCTGTCTCCACCTCCCTGTTGCTTTGGAAGTAATGTGGACTACTAGTATGATGTTCAAAATCAAAGTCCTGTGAAAAGGCTAGGAAAATGGAGGCCCTTTCTCACATATGAGAACTTCAGGAACTCCTTGTCTTGGAAATACTGATGCTAGTTTTTGGATTACTTGTGCCCATGAAGCCTGTGTAAGTATAGCCAAGTCAATATACCTGGAGAAGTAATCTACTACAATAACGTATGCGTGTTCTATCCAGAAAAACAGGTAGCTTTAGAGAGAGCACACGCTGGGGAATGTTTATTTTCCATGTTTCATGCCTCTCAGCCTTCTACTAAGGTCTGAATTTGCCTAATCAGACCAGACCATCATAGGGATTGCTGTCCTTGTGCCCTGTACCTATTTATACCTGGATGTCCCTCATGGATTTTGGAGAGTATCTCTTTCTGAAGTACCTTATGGCTAAGAATTCATTGTCCTTTCAGAAGCAGGCCATCAGCCATGCGAAGATCATTTCAATCCTGTGAATATGGTCATAGGACTTTCAGAAATTGACTCCTTCAACCCCAACTTTTTCAGCAGAGATGAGTCAGTTTCAGGATACACTCATCCTTTAATTGTTCATCTCTAATTTGCTGAAGTTGGCTGGCAGATGCTGGAATTGCTGCCAGAACATGGTCAATGTAGACTTTGACATCTTTCTCTAAAGCCTTTTCTTCTTCCGTGGGTGGCTGCTCAGCTGGGGTTCCAGACAGAGTGTCTACTGCTCTGAGTGCTTTCCCTGGGATATGTCCAATGTTGAAAGAAAACTGTGTAAGCTGTAGTCAAAATCTTTGAATCCTAGGTAGAAGATCATCCAGTAGTTTTGAACCCAATAATACCACTAAGGGCTCATGATCTGTTTACATGTTAAATTTCAAGCCAAACCGATATGCACTGAGCCGTTCACTGGCCCAAGTGACTGCTAGAGTTTCCTTTGCCATTTTAGCATGCCACTGCTTAGCTTCTGTGAGACTTCTTGATATGTGTGCAACAGGTGTCTTGGCTCCTTCTGGCTGTTTTTGTGTGAGCACTGCTCCTAAACCATATGGAGATGCACCTGCTGCTATTGTTATTGGATAGTTTACCAAATATTATGTGAAAATGTCAGTACTTTTATTTTATTAAATATGTTTTGTTGTGGGCTGCCCCAAATCCACATTTTATGCCCATTAAGGAGCTCTCTTAAGGCTTTGTTAGATGAGCTAAATTTGTAAGAATTTCCCAAAGTGATTTGTCAGGGCAAGGAATCTTCTTACGGCTGAAACATCTCTGGCTTCCAGTAAGGTGAGTAATGACTTCAATTTGTCTGAATCCAGCTGAATTCCCTCTCTGCTAATTATGTGTCCTACAGATTTATTTGTTCCTTTCCAAATTTACATTTCTCATTCAGATTGGGGTGGCTTGTTGGAAGCATCTCAAAACTGCATGTAGTCATTCACCACATTCATTTCTACTATATCTCTGACATATCCAGTCCCAACAAGCCTTGTGGATAGGGGTGAAGTGGTAGATGTGATATATCTTGACTTTAGCAAGGCTTTTTATATTGTATCACATGATCTTCTGATAAACAAATTAGCAAAATGCAACCTAGATGGAGCTTCTATAAGGTTGGTGCATAACTAGTTGGAAAACCATTCCCAAAAATAATCAGTGGTTCACAGTCAAGCTGGAAGGGCATATCAAGTGGGGACCCGCAGGGATCAGTTCTGGGTCCAGTTCTGTTCAACATCTTCATCAATGATTTGGATAATAACATAGAGAGTACACTTATAAAATTTGTGGATGATACCAAGCTGGGAGGGGTTGCAAATGCTTTGGAGGATAAGATTAAAATTTAAAATGATCTGGACAAACTGGAGAAATGATCTGAAGGAAATAAGATGAAATTCAGTAAGGACAAATGCCGAATACTCCACTTAGGAAGGAAAAATCAGTTGCACACATACAAAATATACTGCCTCAGAAGGAGTACTGTGGAAAGGGATCTGGGGGTGATCATTGAATCATAAAATATTAGGGTTGGAAGAGACCTCAGGAGGTCATCTAGTCCAATCCCCTGCTCAAAGCAGGACCAACACCAACTAAATCATCCCAGCCAGGGCTTTGTCAAGACGGGCCTTAAAAACCTCTAAGGATGGAGATTCTACCACCTCTGTTGGTAACCTATTCCAGTGCTTCACCACCCTCCTAGTGAAATAGTGCTTCCTAATATCCAACCTAGACCTCCCCCACTGCAACTTGAGACCATTACTGCTGCTTCTGTCATCTGCCACCACTGAGAACAGCCTAGCCCCATCCTCTTTGGAACCCCCCTTCAGGTAGTTGAAAGCTGCTATCAAATCCCCCCTCACTCTTCTCTTCTGCAGACTAAATAACCCCAGTTCCCTCAGCCTCTCCTCGTAAGTCATGTGCCCCATCCTCCTAATCATTTTCAATGCCCTCTGCTGAACTCTCTCCAATTTGTCCACATCCTTTCTGTAGTGGGGGGACCAAAACTGGATGCAATACTCCAGACGTGGCCTTTCCAGTGCCAAATAGAGGGGAATAATCACTTCCCTCGATCTGCTGGCAATGCTCCTATTAATACAGCCCAATATGCCATTGGCCTTCTTGGCAACTAGGGTACACTGCTGACTCATATCCAGCTTCTTGTCCACTGTAACCCCCAGGTCCTTTTTTGCAGAACTGCTGCTTAGCCACTCGGTCCCCAGCCTGTAGCAGTGCATGGGATTCTTCCTTCTTAAGAGCAGGATTCTGCACTTGTCCTTGTTGAATCTCATCAGATTTCTTTTGGCCCAATCTTCCAATTTGTCTAGGTCACTCTGGACCCAATCCCTACCCTCCAGTGTATCTACTTCTCCCCCCAGCTTAGTGTCATCCGTGAACTTGATGAGGGTACAATTCATCCCATCATCCAGATCATTAATAAAGATGTTGAACAAAACCGGCCCCAGGACCGACCCTTGGGGCACTCTGCTTCATACCGGCTGCCAGCTAGACATCGACCTGTTGATCACTATCTGTTGAGCCTGACAATCCAGCCAGCTTTCTATCCACCTTGTAGTCCATTCATCCAACCCATACTTCTTTAACTTCCTGGCAAGAATACTGTGGGAGACTGTATCAAAAGCTTTGCTAAAGTCAAGATATATCACATCCACAGCTTTTCCCATATCCACAGAGCCACTTATCTCATCATAGAAGGCAATCAAGTTGGTCAGGCATAACTTGCCTTGGTGAATCCATGCTGACTGTTCCTGATCACCTTCCTTTCCTCCAAGTGCTTCAAAATGGATTCCTTGAGGACCTGCTCCATGATTTTGCTGGGGACTGAAGTGAGGCTGTAGTTCCCTGGGTTCTCTTTCTTTCCTTTTTAAAATATGGGCACTATATCAAAGATAATGGCTAATGGCTCTGCAATCACATCAGCCGACTCCCTCAGCACCCTCGGATGCATTAGATCTGGACCATGGACTTGTGCATATCCAGCTTTTCTAAATAGTCCTTAACCTGTTCTTTCACCACTGAGGGCTGCTCACCTCCTTCCAGTACTATGTTGCCCAGTGCAGCAGTCTGGGAGCTGACCTTGTCTGTGAAGACCGAGGCAAAAAAAAAGCATTACGTACTTCAGATTTTTCCACATCATCTGTCCAAATTTCCGTTTCTTGTAAGCTTCCTTTTTGAGTTTAAGCTCACCGAAGATTTCACTGTTAAGCCAAGCTGGTCTTCTGCCATATTTGCTATTCTTTCTTGTGATAGTGATCACAAGCTAAATATGAGTCAACAGTGTAATGCTGTTCCAAAAACAGCAAACATTCTGCAGGAGTGTTGTAAGCAAGACACAAGAAATAATTCTTCCGCTATACTCCACGCTGATTAGGCCTCAACTGGAGTATTGTGTCCAGTTATTGGTACCACTGCGACATTCTATACCTTGGGGGAGCATCCTGTAAACCCCATAGTCCTCATTTATATATAATTGTGATATTGCATATTAAGCAGGCTGTGTGAGGTATTGAGGAAAGGTTATGATCTGCTGAAATCCACTGTTGTATCTAAAGATGTATATCATTAATGCATGTGAAGTTATGAGAATGTGTTGTATGGTTATCACTAAAATATGCTATGGGCTTGGGAGGTGCCCGGATACTAGCCCTCCAGAGAAAATGACAAGGGAGGTAACCAACACCCAGGTGGATGCTGAACAAACATAACCAGCCATTGTCCAGCAAGGGAGCTACAATTCAATGACTCACTTGCATAAGGCCACACCAGGGGAATTGCTCAACCTTGCCTGGGGACTCAGCAATGCCCACCAGACATGCCTGGTTTCAAGTAACAGACAGAACAAAGTAAGTCACCAAGCAAGATAAAACAAAACGCACAAGTCTAAGCCTAATACATTAAGAAACTAGATGTTCCAATAAGCTTCTTTCACAGACTAGACTCCTTCCTAGTCTGGGCCCAATCCTTTCCCCTGGTACAGTCCTTGTTAGTTTCACCAGATATCTTAGGTGGAAAGCAGGGGTGTTCTCATGACTGGCCCCCTTTGTTCTGTTCCACCCCCTTTTATAGCTTTGGCACAAGGCGGGACTCTTTTGTCTCTCTTGGTCCCCATCCCTCCTTCTAAATGGAAAAGTACCAGATTTAAGATGGAATCCAGTATCAGGTGACATGATCACATGTCCCATGAGACCCCAGCCTCCATTCTTCCCTGGCTGGCCCACACATACTCAGGAAGGTTTGCAAGTAAACAGAGCCATTTACAGTTCATTGATTCTGAAGCAACTTTAATGGCTTCCACTTAATTATGTTTACATCAGTTATATCTTATTCTCCTAACTCCAGACAGAGGCCTGGGCTACACTTGCGAGTTGCAGCACTGTAAAGCCACCCTCAGTGCTGTAACTCACTCCCCGTCCACACTGGCAAGGCATTTGCAGCGCTGTATCTCTGTGATTGCAGTGCTGCATGTACTCCACCTCTCCGAGAGGAAGAGCAAGTGCAGCGCTGCCACTGCAGCGCTTCAGCGCCAGTGTGGCCGCCCAATGCGCTGTAAATGGCCTCCAGAAGTATTCGGCAGTATCCCACAATGCCTGTTCTAGCCACTCTGGTCATCAGTTCAAACTCTACTGCCCTGGCCTCAGGTAATCAACCATGTGACTGACCCTTTACATTCCCCGGGAATTTTAAAAATCCCCTTCCTGTTTGCTCAGCCCAGCGTGGTGTGGAGCGCTATCAGCGAATCTTTCCAGGTGACCATGCCTCCACGCGCCAAGCGAGCCCCAGCATGGAGCAATGGCAAGTTGCTGGACCTCATCAGTGTTTGGGGGGAGGAAGCTGTACAGTTCCAGCTGCGCTCCAGCCGTAGGAATTACGATACCTTCGGGAAGGTATCAAAGGACATGATGGAAAGGGGCCATGGCCGGGACGCCCTGCAGTGCAGGATTAAAGTCAAGGAGCTGCAGAGCGCCTACCGCAAAGCCTGTGATGCAAACCGCCGCTCGGGTGCTCCTCCCACGACCTGCCGATTCTACAAAGAGCTGGATGCGATACTTGGGGTTAACCCCACCTCCACTCCAAGCACACCATGGACACTTCAGAGCCAGTGTGGGCGCGGGGAGGAGGAGGAGGAGGAGGAGGAAAACGGGAGTGATGATGGTGGGCCGGATGGAGACACCCCGGAATCCCTGGAGCCATGCAGCCAGGAGCTCTTCTCGAGCCAGGAGGAAGGTAGCCAGTCGCAGCGGCCAGTACTTGGCGGAGGACAAAAAGAAGAGCAGGTTCCCAGTAAGCGGGTTTTTTTTTCGGGAAGGAATTTTTTCGGTGTGGGCTCTTTGGGAGAGGAGGGTTAGGCATGCATGCCTAGATGCAGAATAGTGCATTGATGTGGTTTATCACATCGCAGTAATCGGCCTCGGTAATCTCCTCGAATGTCTCATCCATAGAATGTGTGCAATGCGCTTGCGCAGGTTTATCGGGAGAGCCACCATGGTCCTTGTCCCAGCCAGGCTAATGTGTCTGCGCCACTGTGCCGCGAGGGGCGGGGGGACCATTGCTGCACACAGGCAAGCTGCATATGGGCCAGGGCAGAAGCCGCATTGCAGTAGAAGACCCTCCTTTGCATCCCAGGTCACCTTCAGCAGCGAGATATCATCCAGGACGAACTCCTGTGGAAAATGTTGGGACAGTGTTCAGTGTGGGTGCCCCCTGAAGCTGTTGGCTCTCTCCAAGGCACAGAAACCCAGAGGACAGTGCAGCTCTGAAACAATAAGTCCCCCTTACTCACCATTTTGAGGCTCCCGTGGGATATGTGTGCTCTGTTTCGGACGGGAAAATTATGCTATTGTGTAGACCCTGTGTGTTTTCTACTCCTTAAGTGCCGGGGGAATCATTACTCTGTCTGGTATAAACAATGCTGCCTCTGTTAAATGTTGAGTTTTGCCTATACAGCTGCATCAACCTTGAGACCTCAGTCGTCCCTCTTATCGCCTGCTCAAAGACTGCAAAGACTCAGGAAGAGACCGCGAAAAAGCAAAGAAGACATGCTGCAAGAAGTAATGCAGCAATCTGTTAAAGAGAATGAGAAAGCACAGGACTGGAGGGAGAGAGAAAGCAGGATCCGCCAGGAAAACGCAGTGCACCGGCGGCAAAGCACTAATAAGCATCCTGGAGCACCAAGCAGACACTATCCAGGAGCTGGTAGCCATGCAGAAAGAGGAGCAGTACCGCAAACGCAAATGCCACCGCCCCCTACAGCCCTTGTCCCAAAACTCTTTCCGTTGTGCCCCACTGTCACCTCCAACCCACTTTCCCCAACTTCCGTGTTCTTCACGCCACCCACTGCTTCCAACACCAGTATCTTCACCACCCAGCCCTGAAAACCCTGACCCTTACCCTCTGCACTCAACCCCCATCACCATGCAGTATAGCTATCCTGAAGTGCAGCACTCACTGCACAGCACACCAGACAGGACATACGTGAATCTGTGATTGTACTGTTCCCCTCTCCACCCCCTTGTTTCTTTTCAATAAATATTTTTTTTTCTTTTCAATAAATGGATTCTTTGGCTTTGAAAACATTCTTTATTATTGCATAAAGTAAAAGACTCCTTAGCCCAGGAAATAAACAGGCACTGCAAATCTGCTTGTCTGCTTAGCAAACACTGATTCCTAAAGATTGGAACTACTGCACTTCACTCCTGTGCAGGGCACCAGATATCACTGCTGGTTTTCAGCCTCAAATTGCTCCCTCAAGGCATCCGTAATCCTTGCAGCCCCGTGCTGGGCCCCTGTAATAGCCCTGCTCTCTGGCTGTGCAAATTCAGCCTCCAGGTGTTGAACCTCGGAGGTCCATGCCTGAGTGAAGCTTTCACCCTTCCCTTCACAAATATTATGGAGGGCACAGCACGTGGATATAACCACGGGGATGCTATTTTCGGCCAAGTCCAGCTTCCCATATAGAGATCGCCAGCGGCCCTTTAAACAGCCAAAGGCACACTCCACAGTCATTCGGCACCGGCTCAGCCTGTAGTTGAACCGTTCCTTGCTGCTGTCAAGGCTCCCTGTGTACGGTTTCATGAGCCACGGCATTAACGAGTAAGCGAGATCTCCAAGGATCACAATGGGCATTTCAACTTCCCCTACCGTGATCTTCTGCTCTGGGAAAAAAGTCCCGGGCTGCATCTTCCTGAACAGCCAAGTGTTCCGAAAGATGCGTGCGTAATGCACCTTTCCAGGCCAGCCTGTGTTAATGTCAGTGAAATGCCCACGGTGATCCACAAGCGCCTGGAGAACTATAGAGAAATACCCCTTCTGATTAACATACTCGGATCCTAGGTGGGGTGGTGCCAGAATAGGAATGTGCATCCCATCTATCACCCCTCCACAGTTAGGGAACCCCATTTGTGCAAAGCCATCCACTATTTTCTGCACATTACCCAGAGTCACGGTTCTTCTGAGTAGGATGTGATTAATGGCCTTGCAAATTTGAATCAACACAATTCCAACGGTCAACTTTCCCACTCCAAACTCGTTTGCGACCGACTGCCAGCTTCCAGATTGCAATAGCCACCCACTTCTCCACTGGCAGGGCAGCTCTCAATCTCATGTCCTTGTGACGCAGGGTGGGGGCAAGCTCCTCACACAGTCCCATGAAAGTGGCTTTTCTCATCCGAAAGTTATGCATCCCAGACTTCCATGACGATGTGATCCCACCACTCAGTGCTTGTTTCCCGAGCCCCAAAGCAGCGTTCCACGGTGCTGAGCATGTCTGTGAATGCCACAAGCAATTTCGTGTCATATGCATTACACGGCTCGATAGCATCGTCGGACTCCTCACCCTCACTCTCACTGTCACTTTGGATCTTAAGGAATAGTTCGACAGCCAAACGTGACATGCTGGTGAGACTCGTCAGCATACGCCTCAGCAGTTCGGACTCCATTTCCCGCAGACAGATGGCGCTGCACAGAAACCGTTGAAAGATGGCACCAAAGGTGGACGGAAACAAAGGGATTTCTGGGATGCGAAGCAATGCATCATGGGGCATTGGTACAGGACCCAGAATCCCCCTCACCCATGTCCCCTTCCCACAACCCACGGCGCCAGAATGGGAAAAGGTGCTCTGTGGGATAGCTGCCCATAATGCACCGCTCCCAATAGCGCTGCAATTGCCGCAAATGTGGCCACAACAGTGCGCTGGGCAGCTGTCAGTGTGGACAGACTGCAGTGCTTTCCCTACTCAGCTGCACAAAGTCAGGTTTAACTCACAGCACTAGGCCATAGAAATAATACATGCAAACAAATAGGATGAATACTCTCAATAGATTACAAGCTTTCTAATGATACCATACAAGGGGTATTTAGCATTAAGCAAATTCCAATTATGTCATATTCATAAGCATATTTCCATAAAGCATATGGAGTGCAACATCTCAGTATGATTCTATGATATACCAAACACATTATCTGGATGGCAAAGCAAACCTGACACAGTCTGAGAGATTCTCATTTGTAAATGTTCTGGTGCTGAAGATATGCTGAACGGAAGATGACTGAAGCTGTACCTTCCAAACCAGGTGATGAACATAGTTAATGGTATAGATTCTTTACCAAGGGGATTTGCCAGAAGGCTGCTGTAGCATCTAACTTTGAGAAGACTTTGGCTTCTGATAACTGAGCTAATGGCTGATTAGCTGTGGGAAGCACATGCCTTTCTTTACACATGCTGTTATTAAGTTATGTCAGACCCACACAAATCTAGATTTTGTCTTTGGACTTTGATATTACAACCATCCCCACGCACCAGTCAATGGGTTCTTCTATCTGAGAAATAACCCCCATATCTTCCATTCTCTTTAACTCTTCCTTGACTTTCCCTAGTAAGGGTAAAGGAATGTGGCATGAGACTGTGAAAGCAAAGGGAGTCACTGATGGCACCAATTTTATTTTGTTGTTCTCCCCTGAGAGCTTTCTAGCCCTGTGAAGACGTGTAAATAGTTTGCTTTTTGCCATTAATACACTCCATTTTCTCTTCTAGAGATAGTGCTTGTATTGCTGATAACCTTACTAGGGAAGTTGTCAGTCGCTGTATTACATATATTATTTGTTGAAGAACTTTCTGGCCTTTCTCCAGTTTCCCAAGCCACTGGCCATAAACACTGAATGTAGTGTTACTAACCCTACACAGAATTTTATTTAGTTTTTAAAGATCTCCAACAAATATATATATATTTGAATTGCAGTGACTTCTACCCCAGTATCAGTTTTGTGGGGAGGGATAGCTCAGTGGTTTGAGCATTGGCCTGCTAAACCTAGGGTTGTGAGTTCAATCCTTGAGGGGGCCACTAGGGGTCTGGGGCAAAATCAGTACTTGGTCCTGCTAGGGAAGGCAGGGGGCTGGACTTGATGACTTTTCAAGGTCCCTTCCAGTTCTAGGAAGATAGGATATCTCCATTAATTTAAATGTAAGGCTTTGACTGTTTAGATTCATTCCTGTGTACCAAGATGCTGTCTGTTCTATTGAGGATATACTCCCTAGAAGTATGGGCTCGTTGTCATCTGGTGATAACACTTCCTTTTGGATTGTTTCCACTGCTCTTGGTAACCTGCGTGCTATTGTAAAATGTCTCATTCTGTGGCACCTTCTACAGTCTCCCTCTTTAGTTGATCACACTGCATCCAGCTATGACTTGGTGTCTTGGCACATCTTCCATAGCTTTCGTAAACTTCCCTCCTATTTGGGTTCTTTGCTCTCCTACTCTCTGGTTGTGCACTGTTCTTATTTTAAATGTGTCTGACAGCTAGGGTGACCAGACAGCAAGTGTGAAAAATCAGGATGGGGGTGGGGGGTAATAGGCGCCTATATAAGAAAAAAAACCAAAAATCAGGACTGTCCCTATAAAATCGGGACATCTGGTCACCCTACTGACAGCTCCTTTCACATTTCTGTCGTTCTCTTTACTATGTCAATTTTGTCTGATACAGTCTTCCCTCTGTAGCTAGCATGTAAGTCACATTGCTGTTTCTTTATGGTCCCCTGCATTCTCACTTTTGTTATAAATTTTGCCAGTGTGAGACCTGGGTCTAACTGAAACTGCTGTCTCTGATACCAACAACAGATCTGAAGAAGAGCTCTGTGTAATCAAGAAAGCTTGTCTCTCTCACCAACAGTAGTTGGTCCAGTAAAAGATATTACTTTCCACACCTTATCTCTTTAACAGCTATCCGGTCTCTTATTAGTCCTTTTAACATTCCACATCCACTATGTTCAGCAAGACTATTAGCTGCAGTAATAAAAGTCTCAGCTGTCCCCACTTCTTCCAGTCACCTCCTATTAAACTTGGCCCTTTCCTAGATAATGTTCTGTCTGTCTATGAACTGGACATCAAAAGCCTCTTTCACTTTGGAGTGTTCTTTCTTTTCCTTATCAGTGATGGGGAGGGCACATAGGACAGCAGCAGAAGCATCACCCATGGCAAATATCAGAGAATTTACCTGGTATTCTTGTGCTTTTCTGTTAAACCAGAAGCCAGAATTGCTCAGATCTACGGCTGCCTGAGTTGCCAAAATCAAACTTCACTGACAGAGTCATTTGCTCTATGGCCTCTGTTGCTGCGCTGAGACAGGGCTCTGGCTCCTCTCTGCTGCACCTTTCGCAGGCCTCCTCTCTGATTTTTCTCTTTCCCTACTCAGTCACCACACTGGCAGCCTGAGGGTCTCTTTTCTTTCCTTTACTCCTTCTCTAGAGACAGGGCCGGCTCCAGGGTTTTGGCCGCCCCAAGCAGCCAAAAAAAAAAAAAAAAAAAGCCGCGATCGCAATTGCGATTGCGATCGGCGGTGGCAATTCGGTGGGAGGTCCTTTGCTCCCAGCGGGAGTGAGGGACCGTCCGCTGAATTGCCGCCGAATACCTGGAGGCGCCGCCACTCTCCGGAGCGGCCGCCCCAAGCACCTGCTTGCCAGTCTGGTGCCTGGAGCTGGCCCTGTCTAGAGAGAGGGATTCACTGATTGTTGACCCATGTGGTGCGAGGCATAGACAGACAGCTATGTGTTAAGCAGCACCTAGAGAAAGGCTTAACCAGGAAATTCCCCATGTATTAAGCCCCGCACTGCAATACATCCTGGGCACTGAGGAGGACCAGGAAACCTGCAGGACCAGGTGCCAGGAGCAGGAGCGGGGGGGGGGGGGG
>NC_048321.1:1341720-1407429 GCF_013100865.1 Trachemys scripta elegans
TTTTTTTCTCTTAATTAATTGGCCTCTCAGAGGTGGTAAGACAACTCCCACCTGTTTATGCTCTCTGTTTGTGTGTATATATATCTCCTCAATATATGTTCCATTCTATATGCATCCGAAGAAGTGGGCTGTAGTCCACGAAAGCTTATGCTCTAATAAATTTGTTAGTCTCTAAGGTGCCACAAGTACTCCTGTTCTTTTTACTTAAAATCAAAATTGAGCTGTCAGCAGGAATGATGAGAGCTAACCCTGGCAGGTGGATCACAGACAGACAGCCTCTTCCATAGGTGTGGCTGCGTAGAGCACGTACCTAATGCTTGGCCAGTGAGTACACACAGGAGAACTATTGAATTTGTACAGAACAAACACTGGGGGAAATTCATGGCGATGGGGTAGCACCTGGGATCAGTTTAGTTCATTTCACTGCAAGGATGAATCTTGATCTCTGTGTGCGGAGCACTGTGAGCACTGAACTTGGTGCCAGGAATACCTGTATTGTAATCCTGCTTCCGTCTGTGGCCTCGGGCAAGTCTCTGTGCCTCGGTTTCCCCTTCTGTACAGTAGGGACAACAATGTTCTCACACACTTGTGTGATTTAAAGGTGAAGGGGCACTATAGACATGTCCCTTATTCCACCCTCATTGACAACAGCTCAGGAGAGAAAATGATACCTACCAGCTGGACATGAATAGGCAGGGGAATGGAGGGAGGTGTCCTGTAGTTACCCCACTAGGGTTTTGCTTGGACACCTTTATTATTGCCTATGTATTACAGGCAGAGCTGGTAATGATATCTATAGTTAAGGACCAATAACATTCTCCATTATAAATCCCTATTTTGAAATGCTTAAACGTTACTGGACTTTAACCATTTGGCCTCAAATTTTCCATGCCAGATGCCTGCCTTAGGCTGAGTTGTTTTTTTGTTGTTTGTTTTGCTTTTTGAAAGTTTCAGTAAAAAAGGTTCAGCCATTTCTGAGTCTAAGCTTAGGAGAAAATAAGTAATTTTTCCAACCCTTTATGAATATATCTACCACCTCCAGACTTTGCAGCAGGGACTTGAAATTTGGTAGGAAAATAGTCCTAGAGACAGGGAGGTGCCTTTTGTGATCCCCATGAAAATCCACCCTGGTTTGGCTCAGTTATAAGCATCTGAAAATTGCCATTTTCATATGTGCTACAATGTCTGAAAATTCCATCAGTATTGAGCATGCTCTGGCCCAGCTGACCTTCCGTCTGTACTGAGCATGCTTCCTGGCCAAACTCAGCTTCCTGCATAGTAAGCACAGAGCTAGAACTCTAAATGGGACATTGGCACAGCAGCACCACTTCCCCCACTGCCATCCTTTTGGCTCAGGAGAAGGTGTGCTGAGCTGGGAGCCAGGAGGCAATCTTCCACTGGTTGGTGTTAATCATTCTGGACATTTCACAGCATTTTGTCATTGAGTGAGGCCTCACAACTGTAACTTAGGAGACAGGCATGTATCACTTTCCCTACTGCATAGCTCGACAACTGAGAGGTTCCACCAGTTCACTTCTGGCCAAGCTGGCCCCAAACCTCATCTCTGATATAACAAACCTGAGTTTCATCCGCTCAGCCACAATTCCTTTGAGACTACATCTGCCAACAATATGTGCCTGGTTGTGTTGTCTGTCAACACTAGACCACACTCTTCGCCAGAGCCAGGAACGGAACTGAGGAATCCTCGCTCCCAACATTTTACTGCTATCTAGCAAACAGCTATGTAAGCAACCGGACAACGTGTGTCATTCCCCTTTAGCAGCTGTTCACACAAAGAGTAACAGCCTATCGCTGCTGACCGTTACTCCTTAAGCTCAATCAGCAGAGGTTTATATTGGGGGTGTAAGGATCATGGGTTCAGACTCTGCTGATGGCCCCTGTAGGGCTCAACACTCAAAAATTAGGAAATGTCAGAATTAAGGGTGCCTGTTTAACCTTAACTCTGTCTCTTGTGTAGATATAGTCTTTAATTGCATGATTGCATACAAGGCCCCTGCCTCACTCAGTGGACATGAGGGCAATGAATGAGGCATAGAGGGCAGGAAGTGAATGGACATTCTCTTGTTGTTAACACACTGTACTAGGACCCAGAGGAGAGGGGTTCTCTCCCGGGCCCTGCTACAGCTTCCTATGTGATTCTGGGGAGAACTGTATCATACTGCATACTCACAAGGGTGCTGAATAAAGGTCGCAGGTAACCTTCATCTGGGACTTTCCTAACTCTGAAGTGTTTGACTTTGCAACCTTAACATTTTTGAAGTGTTGATTTTTGTGTGTAATTATTTATACAGTGCAAAACATGTGCAGTGCGCCCACATTTGTGCAGAGTGGGGTGACATTTTTAATGACTGGTTGGGATAATGGGTTTATGTCTAATTCAAAAGCAGCTCCAGTGTCTGCACCTTAACACCAGCAATTAAATTCTGCAGCAAAGTTTTCAGTTACCATAAAACCAGAAACTTGTAACTCACCATTTGCTGAAAAGGTTTGAAATTTTGCAACTCGATCCCATTTCTACAAATGATTTGCAGTCTCAGAAACAAGCACGTTTTGATGAGAGACAATTTAATTCTGAATCTAATTTTGGGCCCAGCTCTGTTAGTAACCTGTGCACAGAGAGTTAATTTACCAAGTGATTTTTGAGTGGACTGTATCCCTTTAAACTTATGGGAAAGGGGTTTCAATGTATTTTCCCCATCCATCTAATTTACATAATGCATCCTTGGTGATGTCATCTTTGGGCTTGAAGGGGAATTGAACTGTAGGCGTGACATCACCCGAAAAGCCCAATCGGTGTTGAAGTCCTATAGGCTAAGAACTACACCAGGGGGCAGTGTCCACAATCAGAGGAGGAATGGGGACAGCACGGAGCTCTGTCCACATATCTGTTCAAGGGACACCATCATAGGACCTAATCACATCAGCCACGCCATTAGGGGCTCATTCACCTGCACATCTACCAATGTGATATATGCCATCATGTGCCAGCAATGCCCCTCTGCCATGTACATTGGCCAGACAAGACAGTCTCTACGCAAAAGAATAAAGGGACACAAATCTGACATCAGGAATCATAACAGTAGGAGAACACTTCAACATCTCTGGTCACACAGTAACAGCCTTAAAGGTGGCAATTTTGCATACCGAAAAGCTTCAAAAACAGACTCCAACGAGAAACTGCTGAACTTGAATTAATATGCAAACTAGATACCATTAACTTAGGCTTGAATAGAGACTGGGAGTGGCTGGGTCATTACATAAATTGAATCTATTTCCCCATGTTAAGTATCCTCACACCTTTTTGTCAACTGTCTGAAATGGGCCATCTTGATTATCACTACAAAACTTTTTTTTCTCTTGCTGATAATAGCTCATCTTAATTAATTAGTCTCTTAGCGTTGGTATGGCAACTTCCACCTTTTCATGTTCTCTGTATGTATATATATCTTCTTACTGTATGTTCCACTCTATGCATCTGATGAAGTGGTCTGTAGCCCACGAAAGCTTATGCTCAAATAAATTTGTTAGTCTCTAAGGTGCCACAAGTAATTCTGTTCTTTTTGCAGATACAGACTAACACGGCTGCTACTCTGAAAGCAGTCTAGAATGAATCACTCTGCTCCCCCGTGTAACATGCCCCATCATGCCCATACAAAGAGCAGTGGCTCCAGACATGAGCTGTTAATATTCACTGCATCTGCACTTGGGATGTCCCAGACTTATCATACCTTGTCAAGTTGGACACAGGATATTTGTAGATAGGTGGAAAGAAATCTGGATTCAGAGTGAGCAGACACCACCAAGTCCATGAGAACCAAATCCTACCAGTTGCTGCATAGCCACAAATATCAGCTCATTGGAGAGGGGACATGCCAATAAACCTGAAAGACATTGCAGTAGCAATGTAAGAAGTCACAAAAACACAAAGCAAATAGCCACAGATAATAGGCTTTGGATTGCAATCTCCACACTCTGACATAGTGCAGCGCTGGGGCTTGGGAGAGCGTGGGAAGGAAGGGCCATTGATAGTCATAGAAAAAGAAAGTTCTTGTTTCTATCTTTCATGGGGTGTAAGAGATTATCGGAGCCCCAGAGTGACAGGGCTGGTGGAGGGACATTGTGGAGGTGTGTGCTGAGACAGGAACACTGTGAAGATGTCTGCTTTGAGCAGGGGATTGAACTAGATGATCTCCTGAGGTCTCTTCCAACCCTAATCTTCTATGATTCTCTGACAGTGTATAACACCCTTTAGCATGAGTAAATGGGCACAAACTGGCTCTTCAGTCAACAAAGAAAGGCAGAACAGGAGCCCGTGGTTGGAAGCTGAAGTCAGACACATTCAAATTAGAAAGAAGATGCAAATGTTTAACAGGGAGGGTGATTAATCATTGGAACAAACTCCCCGGGGAAGTGAGGGATTTGCTAGCTCCTGTTGTCTTCAGGTCCAGACTTGAGCCCTTCTGGAAGCTGCATGAGCCAAAGACAAGTTACTGGGCTCAACACAGAGGTAATTGGGTGATGGTTAATGGCCTGTGAGATACAGGTCAGACTAAATGATCTAATTGTCCCCTATGGCTTTCAGCTCTGTACAAATCCTTGTGGGTTATTGGCTGGTGGAGTCTCAAAGGGAATGGAGCTAGCTGCTGAATCGCCACCAGCCCCGCTCCCTGCAGCACCAATCCTTTCCTTGGAGCTCACCCAGGCTTGTTTAGTGCTGAGCGATCACAGCTGGAGGCGCTGTGGCTCTCAGCCAGAATGGCTGCAATCATGTGACCTATAGCCCTTTCACTTCAGCACCCAGGGACCTCCAAGCCCGTGTGGAGAGTTCCGCTGGGGGTAGCTGGACAGCTCTGCTTTCTGTTCATCCCTCTCTCATTTTCCTTTGCGGCCCTTGCTCAGCAGCGCTGAGCTCATGTTCTCTCCTGCTTTTGGACCCTAGTTACAGTTTTACATTCTTTGAGGTGAAAGAGGTGAGATTCTCCAAGGCCCAGTTCACATGCTAGGGATGGGGAGGAAAGTGCACGTGGCTGGGCAGGAAGCCAGCTTTTGGGGCAACAGTTTTGAGACGCCAGGGGGGTGTCTGCTGCGTAGGAACCTGCACTGAAGGTAATAGTCAAGGCAGCAGCATGTTACTGCTCAGAGACAGGGAAAAGCCTGTCACAATTGACCGAGGCTGCTATTAATCTCAGCTCAGTGGTAATTATGGCTTCTTCCTCTTTTCTTCCCTTTATTACTTTCTGAGTTGCTGTTAACATGATTTGAGTCTGAAGCATAAAGCGAATTGTGTGTGTGGCAAGTTTAACGCCCACATTTAATTCTCCAGCTCCCCCTAATTACACCCTATTGCACATCAGCACAATTATACCTTCAGGAGCCATGGGGAACCTGCAGCTAGTCCCCCCTTACAGAGGAGACAAAGCACTGGGCATGCGAGCAAGGGCTGGATCCCGAGCACTGAAGTCCTTGGGCATTTGGGCATCAGCTCCAATGGAGCTGGATCAGGTCCTCAGTGCTGTGCCAAAGGCCAGTGCCTGCTGGAGCGAGAGCAGCAGGGTGGAAGTGAAGGTGAAGGGCCAGGCCCTGGAGAGGCAGCATTGCATCCTACAGCTAGCAGCACATTCCCCAGATGGAGGCCAGATTTTTCCATCAAAACTGTGAATTTTGAAAATATTCATCTAGCCCCAATCAGCACTAAGTGGCAGCCCCCCTAACCAGGAACCAAGACCCAGGCCAACTGGCAAGGAACCGAGACCCAGTGCCTCAGTTTACCCTGCATATGTTGTATTGCTACCCAGGAGGGATGTGAAGGGGAGGTGGGGGCAACAGGATTAAGTTTGCTCTCAGGGCATACCAAGATACATAGGTGGATGGGTGTTGCCTAGCTGTCTGAGTGAACTGAATGGGTCATCGTTAAAAAGACTGTCCGAGGAGGCCAACACATGTCAGTGGAAAACCCAGTCACCAGGACACGGACACCTAGCAACCAAAGACCTAGAGGCAGGAGGATTTCCCTGCCTCTCAGCAGGGAAGCTGAGCAGAGACCCCAGCTCAGAACAAAGGACTGGGAGCGTGAGGGGGGAAGTAAAGAGTTGGCTTCTGGAAGGAGCCTTGACACTTTCAGCTGGGTGAGGACTGAGGAAGGAAGTCAGGAGGAGAGACACTGGATCTGAAAATGAGGTTCACTACAGCTTGGCTGGTGAGTTGCTCTGTGCTGAGTAGAATGGTCCTTGCATTCACCTTCCTCTCTCTGTGCTAACCTACAGACTTCCTACTCTGGGTTCCAGTCGACTGATAAACCTGATTGTTCTGAAAACGCTGCTTGAGGGTCACTGCAAATACTGTCTGAGGTGCTTTAGTTCCTGCAGAGTGGGCAAGTCTCTCCCAGGAGTCTGTCTCAGTTGGACTCACTGTGCAGAGCTCATGGTGTGAAGCAGGAGTGCTGGAGCCCAGAGGTTCAGTCTCAGGAGGTGGTGAGGCCATGTGCTCGACCCTGAAGGACAAGCTCTTGGGGGTCTGACCCATCGAAGGGGTTCCTCCTAGACACTGTTGCAAAGGAAGGCACATAGCACCAATCCTGTGGGTCTGTGACACTGTGGAAGATGCTTGGAAATACAAACAAGTGTCATCATCCCAGCTGTGATTCTGAACTGCCTCGTAAGAACTGACTGCTCCATCCTTGGCCTTGACTCTGGGTCCTTCATCTGGTGGGGGAGCCTTCCTCTTTGTCACATTTGCGTGCCCTTGTGGTGGTGCACTACCAGGGCCTGCTCTTCCTGGGAGTTTCAACCTCTCACCCTGGTTGGGGCTTCCCTGTTTACTCCTGCCCCAGCTCAAAGGCTGGTCTCTACCTGCGCAGAACCTGCATGGCCAGGTGCCCCACATGCTCCCACACCTCTGGGCACAGAGCTGTGAAGCTGGGGTATGGGGCGGGGTGAGCTGTCAGCTCGAACGGGCAGGGCCTCAAATGGCTGGTGGGACTCCTCCCACTGTGCCTTTGTCCAAATACCATGTTATAAACCTCCCCCTTCTGCACCCTGCTGGCTGGGTGCGATGGGGTTCAGGACAGGGTGTCTGGATGGGGGTGGGGGGAGCTGGGTCTCCTTGCCCCACAAGCTCAGGCCGTTTTGCCAGCACAGCTCGTGCACTGGAGTCGTACCCTGGACTGAACTCCCACCGAGCTCCGACGTCTTCCTCAGGATGATTAACAGAGAGAACTTGGGCTCCCAAACTGCACTTCCCAGAGAAGCTGATCAGTCCTGAGCTGGTATCAGGCAAGGTCCAGCTGTGTCCTGGCATGGGCCCTTGGCAGCAAAGATTCCTGAGTCACAGGTTACAGCTTGGACTCCAGAGAGGACCGGCAGGTGACAGAGGAACAGGCCTAGCTGGGATGGGCTAGGTGGTGCTGCTCACATCCACGGCCAGCAATCGCCAGGGAGGTGACAGGACAGCATCTCCCCGGACGCATCCTAGCAGCACAGCAAAGCTCAGGTATGTCGGGCATCCACGGTCACTGGGGTAGCCCAGGACCAACGAGCAGTGCCGACCCAGCTGAGAGAGCAGCGCCCTCTGCTGGAGTGCAGGGGGTAATGGTGGCCAGGCAGCACAAAGCACCAGGCATGTTCATCTACACCCCAGCACACAGTGCCGACCCAAAGGGGGCGCCAATGAGACCTGCAACAGGAGGTGGGGCGCATGGTTGCCTCAAGGACCCACTCCCCCCTGACGGACAGACAGACAGAGAGTTGTGTATGTGGACAGATAAAGCATCATGATTGTCACGTGTGCCCCCCTCCCCGCCCGAGCCACCCTTTTGGCCTGTGTCCCCGAGCCAGCCCTTCCCTGCATATGGGGCCGTTGTTTGTCTGAGGAGAGGTAGAGAGATGTGCTGTCTGCTTCACCCATTGCCTAGACCCTGCTCTGCCCACCACCCTGAGCCCCCAAACAGCACCCTGCATGCCCCTGCCCCCACTCTGGCCATCCCACTCCCTGCCGATATTTGTGCTCACCTATGAATCTGGCTTCTGCTTGTGACCTCACAGTCACCTCCATGGCGACAGACAGAGCTGTGGGTGGTCCCTGGGGCTGTGAAGCCATGGTATGGCAGGCAGGGATGGGTGGCCGAAGCCTGGCTTTGAGACTGGGGAGTGCAGGTGTGCTGTATTGCCCTCCTGGGAATGGACACAGCCCACACCACATGGAGCCCTCATGCCCGCCTGCAGCCCAGGGCAAGGCAGGAGGGTTCGCCCAGGGGCCCAGGCCTTGCATCGCACCCGCAAGCAGTGCTGAACAGAGGGAGAAGCACATGTGACATTCAGCAGAGAAATCCTAGGGGGACGCTGCAGTGTGTGGCCCCTGCCCTGCCCCACTGAGCCAGGACCCCACAGCACTCCTCCTTCTCGGGGCGGGGAGGGGAGTTGGCTGAGTGCTAGGAACCATTAGTTTGGTACCGAGCCAGTTCTCCCTGCTCAGATCAAACCCCCATTGGGCCTTGCTCACCCCGGAGGTTCCAGCCCCATTGAGCTGCCCCTGTGCAGCCGGGCAGGGCTGGTTTGGCACAGCTCACCCCGGTGCACCATGGCACTGGGGACTGGGACCCCTCCGAGCCCTCCTGCTCAGGCCCCGGCCAGCTCTTGGGACAGGCACTGTCGTATCAGCCAAGATGCCATTGTGCTGCCGTGGGAGGGACAGTGGTAGGGGGTGGGGGTACAGGGTGGGCATGGTTATAAATAAAGCCAGCCCACACACTTTCCTGGTACAAGCCCATAAGGGTAGCAGGTGCCTGCACTGGGGGAGGAGGAGAGTGCCTGGACTCCTCGGTGCCTGCCCAGGACAGCTGCTGTCTGGCAGGGTGTGCAGGAGAGCAGCCAGCACTGCATCAGGAACAGGAATGTGGCGCGTATTGAAATGCACAGAGCCATCATTAAACAGCCTGGCGAGCTGGGCACAGGATGCTTACGAGCTGCAATTCTGGTTAGGCCACCTTACGTGCTGTATGTGCATATAGCAGGCTTAATATGCGGCCTCGTAAAATACTTTAGAGAGAGAATCAGTCACAGACTAAAGAGAACCAGGAGGTTTTAAGGTGGCATTTGAAGATTATTGTGCTAATGTCTTCATATTGTGTGTGTGTGTGTGGGTGCTCCCTTGCCGCTCTCCCAGCACAGAGCTACAGGGATGGGGGTGTTGGGGGGGTACACACAGCCACGGGGTTGGGGGTGTTGGGGAGATGCACAGAGCCATGGGGATGGGCCAATGTGTAGCGTGGGGCAGTGGCTGGCAGAGGAGGAGCAGGACTGGCACCAGGAAGAGGGAAGGCAGCTCAGGCTGGCTGCACCTGCGCAGCCTGGGAGGATGTGTGGGACCATCAGAAGCCAAAGCCCAGTGTGTCTGCAGTGGCCTGTGCACCCTGCCATCCAGGGACGGGGCTGTAGGGAGCCTGGCACAAGGGGAATAGCCACGGTTACCCCAGGGCAGGACCCAGCGAGGCTGGGCTCAGCACCAGGGTGCAGCTGACCAGTCCTGGGTGCCTCCTTGCATCTCCACCTGCCTCTCCCTGCGAGACGCTGAAGCTTTAGCTGTGCTGTAAATTGGCTCTGCGCTGGCACTTTCCCTGCTCATTGCCAGGCCCAGCAGCTTCGGCAGGGAGAGACAAGACGTGTTTGGAGTCAGCGCAAATGCCAGGTCTTGGGGGCAGCTGAGGAGAGAGCTGGAGGAGCCAGGGAAGGGCCTCAGTGCACAAAGGCTGGTGGGGATGGTTAACAGGGCTCCTGGGCCACTCTGCTCCATGCAGAACAAGATCTTCACAAATGGGCAGCCCGAGAAGAGCCTGGTTTTCCCCACCTGCTGAGCACCTAGTAGCTCCAGGCCCCTCGGGCAGGGGGAAACAGAAGGGTAACATCTGGACCATGGGGTAGCAGAGGGGTACCAGATGGGCAGGGCATTATCAGAAGGGGTATCAGCTGGGCTGGGGGTAGCAGAAGGTAACAGCTGGACAGGGGGGAGCAGAGGGGTAACAGCTGGGTCGTGGGGTAGCAGAGGGGTAACAGCTGGGCAGGGGGGGGGGGGGGGTAACAGCTGGGCGGGGAAGTAGTAGAGGGGGTAACAGCTGGGAAGGGGTGTAGCAGAAGGTAACAACTGGGCAGATGGGGAGCAGAGGGGTAAGAGCTGGGCTGGGGTGTAGCAGAGGGGGTAACAGCTGGGCCGTGGGGTAGCAGAGTGGTAACAGGCGGGGGGGTAGCAGAGGGGTAACAGCTGGGAAGGGGTGTAGCAGAGGGGTAAGAGCTGGGCAGGAGTGTAGCTGTGGGGTAACATCTGGGAAGGGGTGTAGCAGAGGGGTAAGAGCTGAGCCATGGGGTACAAGAGGGGGTAACAGCTGGGCAGGGGGTAGTAGCGACAGCAGCTGGGGCAGTGAGAACACCAGGCATTTGCAAGTGGCTGTCAGCAGTGCAAGGAGCTGAGGCAGATTTGGGTCAGCCTGGAGCAGCTCCAGTGTGGGTGTAAAGTGGTGTGCACCTGGCAGGTGGGTGGGGGGCACGCAGTGGCTGCTCTCACTCTGTGCCCTGGCCCCTTGTGGCTTGTACCTCTCCAGGCAGCCCTGGGACCCCGGCTGTCACTGCAGCTTGCAGTGACCTGGGCAGCATGAGCAGGAGATGGTTGTCGTCCCTGGAGGCTCCATTCTGGGGTGTGGCCTAGGGCAAGGCCTCCTGAGCCAGGAGCAGGACAATTCCCCAGTGCGGCCCTCAGACGCCTTTGTAGACCCGTGGCAAGTAGGGCCAGAAGGGCCCGTTCCGCTCACCCCCGTCTGACCTCCTGCCGTGCACAGCCCAGAGACACTCACCCAGGGAATCCAGAGCCCTGCTTGTCACTGGAGCCTGGGCTGGGCTGGGCTGTTTACACTGTGCCACTCAATCTCCATTTATAGACTCCGAGTGATGGAGAAACCACCACATCCCGGGTCAGTTGCCCGGATGGTTAATGACCCTCACCCTTAACACTTTGCACCTTATTTCTGGTCTGATTTTGTCTGGCTTCAGCTTCCATCCATGGGATATTGCTCCGCTTTTGTCTGCCAGACTGAAGAGCCCTCTACCACTGAGTGTGATCCTGCCACCCCTTCACCGTCTCCTTGACGAGCTAAACAGATTGAGCTTCGGAAGTGTCTTTCTGTGAGGCCAGTGTTGGCTTCCCAGACACCGGATCATTCTGGAGGATGGGTTGCCAGGAGAAAGAGAGGGCATTGCACCGCTCTGGATTCCCTCCGGATGGCGCCCCAGCCCCTAGCATCACAATACTTCAGTGGGTGTCATCAAACAAAACTGAAATGGGAGCCTCCCTCTCCCAGCAGTGGCCAGAGACAGACAGCTGCTAGGTCACTCCTACCTGCTAGGTCACTCCAAACCTTGACTCTGGGAGCCAGCCTTACCCTGCTCTGCTGTCAGAACCCCCACTCCTGGGCTGTTCATGCACAGCCTCTGGCATTTAAGCTGCTCCTTTGATAGTGAAACCGAATAACACTAGCCAATATCTCTGGTCCCAGACAACCCAAGGAACCTCCGTCTTGCAGTGTCCAGTTATGCCCACTGGATGCTGCAAACTTATATGAGTTCATCAATTTAACAAAGAAATTGATATGTACCAGGCTTGTTATCCCAAGGGGAGCCTCTGACACGCTTCAAACCAAACTCACTGCTCCAGGTAGAATAAACAAACAGATTTATTAACTATAAAGATCGATTTTAAGTGATTATAAGTCAAAACATAACAAGTCGGATTTGGTCAAATGAAATAAAAGCAAATCGCATTCTAATTTGATCTTAACACTTTCAATGTCCTTCAGTTGCTTGGTGTGGTGTCTGTAGACGGAGGTGCAAGAGAGAACATGGCAAACGTCTCTCCCTTTTATCATGTCCTTTCTTCCTCTTGGCTTTGCCCCCCCTTCAGAGTCAGGTGAGCATTACCTCATCCCAGTCCCAAACTGACCAAAGGAAAGGGAGTGACTCACTCAAGAGTCTATCAGATTCTTTTGTTGCTGCCTAGGTCAGCGTCCTTTATTCCTGTGAGGCTGGGCTGGGTTTGTCCCATACATGCCTTGATGAGGTGTAAACTGCCCCTCTGCTCTTAGAGAGTTTTTCCCTGGGCTTTCTTTAAGCCATGAGGACACATTTTCAGCCTCATAACAATATACATGAAATTACAACCTATAACATTACTATAATATTAATTATTCAGTACATCATGAGCCTTCCGAAGACGCCCAACATGACAAACTTTGCATTGAATACCACACAATCATATTATAAGGATGAACATGGGGGTGCTGGGTGTTCCCCCGAGGTACAGAGTGTCACAGAGGTTACACAGACAGACCCGGGAGCACAGGGAACAGGGACTGCGCAGTAGTCACAGCCCAGCAGCCACCGTCCAGCCTTTTGTAGGCAGCAGGTCTAGCTGGGGCTTGGAGAGGTTTAAGGCTGAGAACATGGTGGTTTTGCTTGTCCATGGCATAAGGGCAGGTGGGGGAGGGAGTGAGAAGGTGCTTCTGGGATGAGCTAACTGATGGGTGCTGAAGGCTGCATCATTACTAGGGGGAAGGGGGAATGGTGATGGCTCAGTGCCATCTAAAAGAAGAGTTAGTTGGGCAGGCCATAGCTGGGAAGGGCTGACATGTTGTTTGTGTTCAGTGCCGTGGAGGAGGGGGGACCAGCATAGGGAGGCACAGGGGGGTGACCCGCTGAGCCCAATGAGCTAGGCAATGATCTGGCAGTAGCTTTTCGAAAGGGTTTAAGGGGGGAAGATGGGGTTTGTCAAGACCAGAGAGGAGGAGGAGGATGTGGTCATGAAGGTGAGAGATGATGAGGGCCTGGGCCAGAGACACAGCTGTATGGCCAAAGGACAGGCTGGGTCTTAGACACACCAGGCTGGAAGGAGAGATATGATCCAGACACAGCGTGGATGTCTAGAGAGAGGGACAAGTCAAAGGCAATACCCAGGTTACGGGTGTGATGGCGATGGCAGGGGACCGAGAGAGCAGGGTGCTGGGAGGGCTTGGGGGACAGGTTAAGTGTTCTGTTTTGGCCAGGTTGAGATTCAGGGTCTGTCTTCAGGGCACAGTTAACTCGAGCTCCCTATGCTCCGGTGACTCCTCTCGAGTCAGCCCAGCCCACGTGAGAGCAGCCCCACTGTGCATGGGCGCCTATATGGACATGCAGAGCACCAGCTGGAGGGTTCCCAGGCAGCCCTGTCCCCTGTGTTGCCAACTCTCATGAGTTTTTCATGAGTCTCATGATAATTATTGTTTTCCTGAAAGCCCCAGCTCCTGGAGCCAAGTGGAGATGTGATGACTTCAGCCTTTATTCTTAAAGAAAAAGTCAGTTTCTGGCCCTCATGGCTGTAGAGAAAGCGTTAAAATGTGACCCCCATGCACACCAGAGGTTCAAAAAGCAGAAAGCAAATCAAAAGCACCCCAATATTATTTACAGACTCGCAGGATTTTAAAGCCAATCTCGTGATTTTTGGTGAGCCTGACTCATGCTTTTTGAACATTTGGGGTTGGCAATTCTAGCCCTGGCACATGCTGTGCTGGCACTCGGAGGGGGCCTGGGTCAGCATGGGTCCTTCGGTGATACAGCCCTGCCCCGAGAAGCAGCAGGGGCCCCAGGCAGCAGTGCAGCACGCCGAGGCCCTCTGACAGCCCCAGGAAGAAGTCAAGAAACTCATAGAAATGGCAGCTGGCGTCGAGCAGCTGCCTCCGCACCAGTGAGTCCAGGAGCAGAGCTGTCCCGTACAGCACCCAGAGAAGGAAGAACAGACACGTCACCCCGACCCGCAGCTGACAGTCACTCTTGCGCCATGTCAGCATTGCCTTGGCCACGCCCAGTGCGACAGGGAGCAGAATGAAAACAGCCAGGCAGGATGTGACGTGGGCCAGGTGCCACCAGTGTTTGTCCCTCATCATACACAGCTCCTGCGGGTGCCCCTCTGTCCCACTCAGCAAGGCAGCTGGCACTGCCAGGAGGATAGCTGCCACCCAGAGAGCCACAGCCACGCACCAGCGGTGCCGGCTGGGAACCCATTTGTCCCACATGGCACTGCATGCACCGGCAGCTACCAGGAGCCCTTCAGCAAAGAGGCTCCCGTACCACAGCATGTACGCCACCTTGCAGAGCCCGTCACCAATGACCCAACCTTGGCTGATGCCTGCAGCAAAAAATGGCAGCATGGCTGTGAAGATGGTGGTGCCAAGCGTCAGCTGGAACAGGAAGGCTCTGCCAAGGGGCCAGCCCCAAAGACCCCAGCAGTTGGCCAAGGCCACCACCAGGGCCAGGTTACTCAACAGGCCCAGGGCACAGACTACAGCCAGGAAGTTGAAGGCATGACTGTGAAAGAATGAACAGTAGCCACTCTGGCAGGGTGCAGCGGCCAAGATGTCATTAATGTCATAGTCGTAGGAGTAATTCGCCATCATGTTCTCAAAGCTGTAATCGCTTGTGTTCAGTTCCAGGCGGCTGGACTGGAAAAGAGAAACATCAGGTAGTTCAGCCCTGTGTCCCACCCAGCAAGTATTCCTTGACCACTGGGCAGCACTGTGTGCCCCAGGGGTTCACTCACTGGGTGATGGGGGTGCATTCCTTGGCCACCAGGTCCCGATGCAAGCCCCAGGAATTCACCTATTGGGTATTGGAGGATGGGGTTCTCTGGACTCCAGGCAGCTCTGTGGATACCAGGGTTTATACGCCGGGTGCTGGAGGGAGGTGTCATTCTTGGGACACCACATGAGGCCAGCGTGGGAGTTGAGTAGGGATTACTTTTTCTTTCCCCCCCACCCCACCCCTCCCCAGCGGCTACTGGCCTGGAGCCCAGCTCTGAAGGCAGAGCTGTCGCCAGCAGCAGCGCAGAAGAAAGGATGGTATGGTATGGTATGGTATTGCCACCCTTACTTCTGCGCTGCTTAGGGTTACCATACGTCCGGATTTTCCTGGACATGTCCGGCTTTTTGGGCCTCAAATCCCCGTCCGAGGGGAAATCCCAAAAAGCTGGACATGTCCGGGAAAATAGGGAGGGAGGGCCCGGTGTTCAGCCGGGGCCGCTGGGGCTGGAGCCGGCAGTGCGGGGCCGGGCCGGGGCCGGCGGTGCTTGGCAGGGGCTGGGGCCGAGGGTGCTGGGCCGGGGGCCGGGCCGGGGGATGGCTCGGTGCTGGGCCGGGGCCGGAGCCAGCGAGGTACTCGGCCAGGGCCGGAGCTGGGGCCGGGGCCAGCGCAGTGCTGGGCCAGGGGCCGGGCCGGGGCCGGAGCCGGGGGCGCGGTGCTCAGCCAGGACCGGAGGCGCGGTGCTCGGCCGGGGCCAGGGCCGGGGCCGACGTGGTGCTCGGCCGGGGCCGGGGATGCGGGCACTTGGCCAGGGGCTGGTGTCCCAGGGCGCGAGCCGAGCCGGGCAGGAGACGCCGGGGCCAGAGCCTCTTGGCCAGGGCCGGCCAGCCACCGGAGGGAGCCGCTCAGCCACGGGGGCCGGACTGGGCCGCGCCGCACCCCGCCCCAGCCCCAAAGTGACCAGTGACAAATCTAGCGACTTTCACTGCTAATTACAGTGACATTCAGATCCTGTAGTAAGGGCTTCATCCCTGGAGGCACGGTGCCCCCCCATCCCATTGGGGCACATGGCCCTGTCTCACTCCACCCCACCTTCCATCCGTGCGGCTCTCCTCACCAGCTAACCTGCCTTGCCCGCCCAGCCCGCTTCATTAGCCAGCTTTCCCTGCCTGACAGGGTGTGCTACCTACTACGGAGCAGAGAGAAAGAACATTTGGGTAAAAACAAGCTCTGGCTAATGTGCTGCTCTTTCCAAAGTGCACCTGGCTTTAGCAAAGTATTTAATTAGCCTCCACAAACTTATTTTCCTCGCCTGCAGATTCCAGTGATCTCAGCCCAAGAAGCCCTGGAATGCAATTCCTTCCGAGGACATGCTCAATTGAGACATCATGACATTGACTTGGTGTGCGGCAGAATGTAGTAAGAAGAGCACGGAATGGATTTTGTTAACACTGTCGAACTGCTTGTGAATGATTTTATGACTATACTCGCCAGGGCGCATATATATATATATTCTCTGTTGAATTCTCTGGACATTTTGTTTAGTGATACTTTTGTCTCCTTTTGAGTGCTTAAACAGCTACATCTAGCAACTTTTCAGGGTTTGTCTGGTGACTTCCTGCTATGTGGAATTGGCAACACCGCGAGAGTCTGATTCCAGCTGCCATGGGGTGGAGTTCGACTCCTGGTGCCTCCTCAGTTATGCCCCATTTACCTGGCTGTCCCGCTCAGATTCAAACACAGGGTTGTTTCATAGCGAGACGTTTCTCTGTATGAAGCCACATCGCTTAGGGGTAGGGTGACCAAATGTCCCGATTTTATAGGGACAGTCCCGATTTTTGAGTCTTTTTCTTATATAGGCTCCTATTAGCCCCACCCCTGTCCCGATTGTTCACATTTGCTGTCTGGTCACCCTACTTGGGAGCCTGCCTGAAGGAGCCCCCATGGGCCCCCCTGAAATGTCCCACCTGGCCCTGCAGCGCGATCACTCTAGGTCTCTCACAGACTGCCGCGCCAGGAGGAAGTCCTCCTATTTGTCTCACTCTCACACAGCTTCTGTCTCTGGTTCCTTTTGGCCTCCATAAGGTCACAAATCCCTGTCCTCTCAGTGTGTCCTTCTCACTGGCTTTTGTGCCAGTCCACTGGGATGCTCCCAGGTCTTCAGTTTCAGGCCAGGCTGACCCTTTTCCTATCCCCTTTTCCACAGACACTTTTCCCCCTGGCTGCATATATGGACCCCGCATTCAAAAACACCTGTCTGCAGAGACAGCAAGGCATAAACCACTAGGAGCCAGATTTATTGGCTGTTTATAGTCGCCTTTGCATTCAATTTTCTCCTGCAATATTCACACAAAGTAATTGTGTTTGTGTGGACATGGGCAGTCCTGGCTTGAAAGGTGCAGTCACACATCCTAGTACCTGCTGTTTGATTAATCACCGCAGTGTTATGCTTTTGGACTGGGGTTTTTGGCAGCACCGAGCTGTGTGTCCCATCTAGACCACATGTAGGCACTGGGCCAAGTTCAAAGACGAATCCAGTCTGATGTAACTTACCCTTTCTCTCAGCCCCTTCAGCATGTCACCCCAACTCCTAGCCTGCTACTCCCATGCCCCTCTGCTTCCACATCACCTCTGACCATGGCCCTCTCAATCTAACCAGCTTGCATTGTGACCTATCCCAGCTGAGTCCCCTTTTCTCCTTGGTAAGAAGGTCGGATGGTGCCTGAGTCAATGCGAGGAACTGTTTTCTGCGTAGGGTGACCAGATGTCTGGATATAAGGGGCTTTGTCTTATATAGGACCCTGTTACTCTCCCTGCCCCCATCCTGATTCTTCATACTTGCTCTTTGGTAACCTGAGTTCTGCCTGCATTTACACCCATTCAGTGCCACAGTGAGGAGCTGAGGGCATGGGAGTCTAAGTCACAGCCCCTCGCACCTCACCTTTGAACATCACCCTCTGGAGAAGTGTGGAATGGGCTCGGGGGAGACAGCCAAGGGCCTGTATCTGGACTAGGAAAGGGGCAGTGTGGAGGTCTCCAAGCTGTCTAATGAGAGTGGCGTAGAGGGAGAGGTCTCTATGGTCAGAGCAGAGGGTGGGGCTTCTAGGCCATACGTGGACAGGAGTGTGAGATGTTGTAGCCAGTGGGCCATGCTGGGTAGCTGGGATGGGGGCGGGGGAGAGGGTTGAATCTCTGTCTAAGGCAAGACATTTGTGCCCCTAATGAGAGGCTGAGCTGGAGGATGGGCCCTGGGCTGTGTGTGTGGGGGGCAGACGGCCCACACTGGAAAAGCTGGTGGGTTCAGGAGAAGGCTACTGCTTTGTGGGCTGAGGCCAGGCTGGTCCCCAGGCAGAATTATAGCTGTGACGGAGACAAAGCTTCTTTGCCAACATTTATTATTATAGCCACAGTCTCATAGCCAGGCTGCTTAGAATTAATGGAGCTTATTTACAACCATTGCTGTGTCTTAAGCAAGTTTGTTATCTGAGTGTGACATTCATTATGTGTGAGGCAGGTGGAGAGGGGCCTGGGGGCTTACCTGCTGGCACAGTCCAGGGGAGGGGAAAGCTGGTGTGAGGGACGGAGGGGCAGACAAACACCATGAAACAAGCAGTGATCACCTGGTGTCTGATGCTGGGTGAGGAAAAGGTGTCTCTTGGCTACACTCGACTGGAGGTAACAGCTATAAATCCCTTTCAAAATGAGGCCTAGAAATGGCCTCTCCTAACATCCCATTGCAAGCTGAGCTCTGGCAGGCAGCAGCTGGGACCGTCTCACTGAGCCGATGTTTTGTGACAAGGTCTGGAACCTCCGCGAGTCAGTGATGGACAGTCGTTGACACCGGTCTCTACATCACCTTAGAGCCCATCTAATCACCAACTGAGTGGGGCAGCGAAGTTTGTTTTTTAACCCTAATTCAACACGTTTGTGTTACTGTACGGTAGAGCATGAGGAGTGGTGTTTTCCCTTAAAAGATGTTTGTCTAGAACTTTAACTCCATTGTCACAGAGTTTTTGTTTGATAATTTTCTTAGTTTTTAGAAAGATTTTTTAACTGTAGAGTGTGAAACCTGAAGATGGTGCTGCTGCAATTTGGATTTAGGAGCAAACTGGCTTTCGCTGCACTCCAGTGGCGCAGGCTGTGTGGACAGTCATAGACTGCGGCCAGGAGATTCCATTTCCTTACAGCACAAATCGCCAGTGTTGTGCTCTCTGGGCACCTCACAATGTTAACGCTTAGCGTGGAGATTCGACATAGCCCCTGGGAGCTGGAATCACCTCCTCCACCCAGTTCCCCAGGTCCTTCCGCCCTAACAGGGCCAGCTGCTGCAGCAGAACCGGCTGCAGGCAGGAAGGCAGCCATGCAATCAGGAGTTCCCCTTGTCTCTACCTAATTGGCCTGTGATTTATGACCTGTGACACAAGACAAGAACAATGGCCTGGCCTCTCATCATCCACAGTGGGAACAAATGGCCTCATTTCCCAGCACAAAGTGAACCCTCCTTGGCAGGATGCTGGGCTAAGTCCAACGGCCAGTGGTGAAATCCTAGAGGAAGATTCCCCTCAGAGGTGGCCCCGACTTGGCGTCACCCATCAGACGGGATTGCTGAGGCCATTTGAGATAGGAACAGAACAGCTCGGCAGTGAAGCACGGGGGGGCCAGCAATGCCTGGCACTGTGGGGAGCAGGGCAGCTGGGGGTCACACAGAACTGGGTCTGGCTTTGGCTGTTTGGAGTGTCTCTGGATACAGGGTGTTAGAGAGCCCAGGACAGGGATCTTGTAGATAAATCTCTGATAATTTTCATATGACTTTACATTGTGCCTCTTCATATAACCTTGTGGTGGGTCTACCCACGTGTGACCTCTGTTTTCATGGAACTTTGTATCAAAGCCTCATTTAAAAACTTTGCATTGCCCTTGGTATAATATTATAGCCCCTAAGGATAGAATAAGATAGAAGAAAAATTTCTGTTTGCTAGCAGTAGAACAAGAGCTCTTCCCCCCCCCCACTCTTAATCAATTGCCCTGTTGAATGAATGAGGTGTGAATGAGCAAGGCATGGAAGGCAGCACCTCCAGACAGCCTCAACTGTTGGAGAGGGGCTGGGAGCCAGACCCAAGGACAATAAAACGTGTAAAGTGGGCTCATTAAAGACAAGCAAGACATACCGACGGCCTCGGGGGTTAGAAGCAAGCACCTTCTTTTGGAAACACCCTCTTTGCAGCATTGGGACAACACTCAAAAGAAAGCAGCACAAAGGACCAATGGACACAGACACAGAGTTTGAATCTGGTATAGATTTGCATAAGAGAAAAGCTGCTATAAAAGTAAGGTGTCTTGCAGAGGACCCCGGGTCTCGTCTTGTCAACATGGGAGCATCGATCCGGATCGGCAGAAGCCCGGCTCCACCCCTCCCCAATCTAACTCACCTGGCCAGTGAAGTTAAGGGGAGCAACTAATTGGTAACAACAAGACGGAGTGTGTTTGTGTGTGTGTGTGAGTGTAAGTGTAATATATTATATGCATATAATACAGTGTTAATGAATACATGTATTGCTAATAAATGTGGCGTTCTGCCTTATTCCCCCTGAAAAGACCCTGTGCAGTACTTTAAGTACAACATTCTCACCACCGAAAGCACTTCAGACAAGTCCAAACTGGACCCATTCCTGAAAACAGCCTCTCTGCGCTGGTGCTGCACCCAGCTGTTGGGGGATCACGGGCCCAATCTGGTGGCCTGACTGAGTTGCTAGTGATCTGCCTGCTGTGTGTGGGAGCCAGGCCTCAGTCTTCCCCCTGGCTTCCTGTTTCTCAGCAGAGGAGGCCATAATGAGGGAGGGACCAGGAGCAAGCAGAGGGGGGGAGGGGGAGAGGACGGGGAAGGGACAAGGCAGGCCCAGGTGTGAGGGGGGCCCAGGGATGAGGGGGGCCCAGGTGTAATTGGGGGGCTCATGGACTCAACAGACCCAGGTGTAAAAGGGGCCCACGGGCTAGGGGGGTTCAGGTGTAAGGGGAGCCCGGAGACGCAGCAGGTCCAGGTGTAAGGGTCACCCAGGAACGCAGGGGCCCAGGGACGCAGCAGGCCCTCTTTGTATACAGTAGGAGCTAGAGAAACATGAAAGAAAGCAGAGGTGCTCTACTTAGCAGGGAAGGAGAGCTAATAACTGAGGACAGCAAGATGGCTGGGGGTGTTTTATGCCAATTTTTTTTTCTGGCTTCATTAAAAAGGTTAATGGTGACCAGATATGCAACAGGATTACTGTTAACAAGAAAGGGGAAGGAACACAAGCTAAAATAGGGCAAGAACTGGTTAAAAAATATTGTGATGCACTGGCTGTATTCAGGGCCTGATGAAATTCATCACAAGGTACTTAACAAACTAGCTGCAGCAATCTCAGAACCATTAGTAATTACCTTCCAGAGCTCATGGAGGATTGGGCCAAAAGAAATCTGATGAGGTTCAACAAGGACAAGTGCAGAGTCCTGCACTTAGGATGGAAGAATCCATGCACCACTACAGGCTGGGGACTGACTGGCTAAGCGGCAGTTCTGCAGAAAAGGACTTAGGGGTTACAGTGGACGAGAAGCTGGATATGAGTCATCAGTGTGCGGTTGTTGCCAAGAAAGCTAATGGCATATTGTGCTGCATTAGTAGGAGCATTGCCAGCAGATTGAGGGAAATGATTATTCCCCTCTATTCGGCACTGGAAAGGCCACCCCTGGAGTATTGCGTCCAGTTTTGGGCCCCCAACTACAGAAAGGATGTGGACAAATTGGAGAGAGTCCAGCGGAGGGCAAAGAAAATGATTAGGGGGCTGGGGCACATGACTTACGAGGAGAGGCTGAGGGAACTTGGCTTATTTAGGCTGCAGAGGGGAAGAGTAAGGTAGGATTTGGTAGCAGCCTTCAACTACCTGAAAGGGGGTTCCAAAGAGGATGGAGCTAGGCCAGGGGTGGGCAAACATTTTGGCCTGAGGGCCACATCGGAGTATGGAAATTGTATGGCGGGCCATGAATGCTCACAAAATTGGGGGTAGGGGTGCAGGAGGGGGTGAGGGCTCCGGTTGAGGGTGCGGGCTCTGGGGTGGGCCCAGAAATGAGGAGTTCGGAGTGTGGGAAGGGGCTCCAGGTTGGGGTGTGGGGGGGTGAGGGCTCTGGGGTGGGGCCAGGGATGAGGGTTTGGGGTGCAGGAGGGAGTCCCAGGCTGGGACTGAGGGGTTTCGAGTGTGGGAGGGGAATCAGGGCTGGGACAGGGGGTTGGGGTATAGGGGAGGGGTGTGAGGAGTCCGGCTGGTGGTGCAGGCTCTGGGGTGGGGCTGGAGATGAGGGGCTTGGGGTGCAGGAGGGTGCTCTGGGCTGGGACCAATGGGTTTGGAGGGCAGGAGGGGGATCAAGGATGGGGCAAGCTGTTGGGGCATAGGGTGTGTGTGTGAGGGCTCTGGCTGGGGGTGGGGCTGGGGATGAGGTGCTTGGGGTCCAAAAGGGGGCTCTAGGCTGGGATTGAGGGGTTCGGAGTGTGGGAGAGGGATCAGGGCTGTGGGAGGGGATTGGCACGGGTGGGGGGGGCTCAGGGGTGCAGGCTCCAGGCGGGTGGGGGGGGGGCTCCGGGGTGCAGGCTCCGGGTGGTGCTTACCGCAAGCAGCTCCTGGAAGCATGTCTCCCCTCCGGCTGCGAGGCGTGGCCAGGCGGCTCTGTGCGCTGCCACATCTGCAGGCACCGCCTCTGCAGCTCGCATTAGCCGGGAACCCCAGCCAATGGGAGCTGTGGGGGCAGCATCTGCAGACAGGGCAGCACACAAAGCCGCCTGGCTGCGCCCTCAGCTTACTACATAGGAGCCGGAGGGGGGTCATGCCACCTGCTTCCTGGGAGCCGTGCGGAGCGGGGCAAGCCCTTGACCCCACTCCCTGGCTGGAGCACGGGAGCAGGACATGCCCCAGACCCCGCTCCCCGGCGGGAGCTGAGGGCAGGATTAAATGGTCTGATGGGCCGAATGTGACCCATGGGCTGTAGTTTGCCCACCCCTGAGCTAGGCTGTTCTCAGTGGTGGCAGATGACAGAACAAGGAGTAATGGTCTCAAGTTGCAGTGGGGGAGGTCTAGGTTGGATATTAGGAAACACTATTTCACTAGGAGGGTGGTGAAGCACTTGAATGGGTTACCTAGGGAGGTGGTGGAATCTCCATCCTTAGAGATTTTTAAGGTCAGGCTTGACAAAGCCCTGGCTGGGATGATTTAGTTGGTGTTGGTCCTGCTTTGAGCAGGGGATTGGACTAGATGATCCCCTGAGGTCCCTTCCAACCCTAATCTTCTATGATTCTATGATCCTGGAAAAAATTATTAAACAGTTTGTGAGCACCTAGAGGATAATAGGGTTCAAAGGAACAGCCAGCATGGATGTATCAAAAACAAATCATGCCAAACCAACCTAATTCCCTGCTTTGACAAAGTTACTAGCCTAGTGGCTAGTGGAGGGAAGCCAAGATGTGCTATATGTTGATTTTTGTACAGCTTTTGACATTCCCATAAGTAGGGCTTCATGTCTGTCACGGAGGTCGCGGAAGTCATGGATTGTGATTTCTGCAGCAGCCAGTGTGGCTGAACCTAGGGCCGCCTGAGCGGCTGGCCTCAGGGACAGCTGCTCAGGCAGCCTTGCAGACAGCCACACCGGCAGCTGCTGGAGCGGCTCTGCAGCCAGCCTCTTGGGCAGCCCCGCAGCCAGCAGCACCAGCCACTGCTGGAGCGGCCTGAGGCCAGCCGCACCGCTCGCTGCTCTGGCAGCCCCGGGCAGCTGGCCCCAGGGACCACCCGAGCAGTGTCCGAATAGGCTGGCCCCGGCGACCACCTGAGCAGGGTCCTGGGGGCTCCTGGCAGCAGACCTGGGGCAGCCAGAGCAGTGGCTGGCATCCCAGGGCTCCCCCCAGGCAGCAGCCGGAGCGGGACCGCGGGGCTTCCCCCACCGGCGGCAGCTGGAGTGGCAGCACAACCCCTGGGGCTTCTCCCCCGCTCCCCCGGTAGCGGATGGAGCAGCAGCAGGACCCCCGGGGCTATTCCCCCACCAGTGGTGGCCAGAGTGGCAGCGGGATCCCTGGGGCTTCCCCCGCCCCCGGCTGCAGGTGCCATGAGCCCTCTGGTCTCCCCCCCCCAGTTCAATCAGGGGTATTTATGTTATAAGTCATGGACAGGTCACGGGCCATGATTTTTTTGTTTTTTGCCTGTGACCTGTCCATGATTTTTACTAAAATACCTGTGGTTAAATCGTAGCCTTACTCAAAAGCAAACTAGGGAAATGTGGTCTAAGTGAAATTACCAGAAGGTGGGTGCACAACTAGTTGAAAACCCATGCTCAAAGAGTAGCTATCAATGGTTCGCTGTCAAACTGGGAGGACATTTCTAGTGGAGTCCTGCAGGGGTCAGTTCTGGGTCCATTACCCTTCAATATTTTCATTAATGACTTGGATAACAGAGAGGAGGATAGGAGTACTTGTGGCACCTTAGAGACTTAGAGAGGAGGATGTGCTTATAAAATTTGCAGATGACAGGATGCTGGGAGGGGTTGCAAGCACTATGGAAATCAGGATTAGAATTTGAAAGGACCTTCACAAATTGGAGAATCAGTCTGAAATCAACCAGATGAAATTCAGCGAAGATCAATGCAAAGCACTTCACTTAGCAAGGAAAAATCAAATGCACAACTACAAAATGGGGATTAATTGGCTAGGTGATAGTACTGCTGAAAAGGATCTGGGGTTATAGTGGATCACAAATCGAACAAGTCAATAATGTGATGCAGCTGCAAAAAAGGCTAATATCAGTCTGGGGCATATTAACAGGAGTGATGTATGTAAGCAGGACGGTGCAACCATTTAGGTGACCTAGGCGGTCACCCAGAGCACTAGGATTTGGGGGGTGCCATTTTCTTCAGCAGCGACCGCAGCAGCCAGATCTTCGGCCACCCCGGTTACCGCCGGCGGGGGGGGGGGCACGGCACGCAGGGGAACTCCCCGCCCCAGCTCATCCCAGCCACACCTCCTCCCCGAGCATGCTGTGGCTGCTTCACTTCTCTCGCCTCCCAGGCTTGCGGTGCCTAAACTGATTGGTGCTGCAAGCCTGGGAGGCGGGAGAAGTGAAGCAGCCACGGCGTGTTCAGGGAGGAGGCGGGGCAGGGGTGAACTGGGGCGGGGGGGGTGCCTCAGGGTTGGGGGTGGGGAGCTGCTGCGGGGGGGGGGGGCCTCAGGGGGGTGGCTCGGGGGGGGGGGGTGGAGGGGGCACAAGGTGGAAGTTTCGCCTAGGGCGCGAAACATCCTTCCACCAGCCCTGTATTACACGGGTGGTCATTGTCCCACTCTACTCGGCATTGGAGGATGGTGTTCAGTTCTGGGCACCACATTTTAGGCAGAAATGGAAACTGAAGAAGGTGCAGAGGAAAGCAACAAAAATGCGAAAAGGTTCAGAAAACCGAATGTATGAGGAAAGGTTCAAAAACTGGGCATGTTTAGTCTTAAGAAAGGAAGGCTAAGGGGGGACCTGATAACAGTCTTCAAACATGCTAAGGCTGTTATAGAGATGGGGGGGATCAAGTGTTCTCCATGGCCACTGAAGGTCAAGAAGCGATGGGCTAAGTCTGCAACAGGGGAGATTTAGGTCAGATATTAGGAAAAACTTTCTAACACTAAGGGGAGTTAAACTCTGGGAAAGACTCCCAAGAGAGACCCCTCACAGGAGGTTTTTAGCAACAGGCTGGATAAACCTCTGTCAGGGACGGTCCAGGGTCACTTGGTCCTGCCGCAGCGCCGGGGGCTGGGCTAGAGGAGCTCTGGAGGGCTCGTCCACTCTGCACTCCTAGGATGCCATGGCCTAGCCCTCTACAACAGTGGTTTCCAAGCTGTGGCTCGCGGACCCCCGGGGGGCGCAGACTATGTCTGCGATATCCAAAGGGGGGCGCGCCTCCATTCAAAACTTTGTAGGGGTCCACAAATGAAAGAAGGTTGAAAGCCGCTGCTCTGCAGCATGGGCGTTGCACAGGCAGTCACTGCGTTTGTCTCCACTGCAGCAGCTGCCCACAGCTTGTGCCCCACTGGCATGAGCCTGCTGGCCAGCCGGGAGACTCGCTCCCTGCTGCAGGGCAGACAGAGCCGGTGAAAGTCCTTGGCACAGGGCAGCAGAGACGGACGGATGGAGGAGGAGGGCTTAGGGGGAAGGAAAGGGTTGGGGGGACTCTGGCGGCTGGGGAGGGGTGAAATGGGGCAGAGGGAGAATGTGGGGAACAGCCAGGGTGGCCTGGGGTCAGGAACAGATGGGGGAGGCTCAGCGGAGACTCAGGGATAATGTGGGGCCAGAGAGGAAAGTGAGGTGGGGCCAGCCAAGAGACAGGGGCGAATAATAATGGGGTGGAGGAAATGCCAGTGAGAATCGGGGATGGGCTGGAACTGCAGCAGGTGGGGAAGGAGGGACCCTGGGGAAGAGCAAGCTGGCTCTCTGGGGCTTGTTTGCTGTGTCCTTGGCTCCAGGGGGCTGTCCAGCCTGTGACACTGGGCCCCCGCTGGCGTTCAGGCAAGGGGGGCAGAACCAAAGCCAGCCTTGGAGATGGGGTGAGTGTGGGCCTAGGAACATGCCCTTTCATGGTAAGCAGCTAGTCCTGTGCCCAGATGGCCCCTCTGCCTGTCCCCCAGGGCGCAGGAGCAGCAGCATCAGGAAGCAGTGTTTTCAGAACTAATGCTTTGATCATCATTTTTACAAAGCCATTTTCCTGGTGCAAAGGTCGCAAATCACAGTCAGTGCCTGGCTCAGGGCCCCAGGACAAGGGTGCAGCCAAGCTGCCAGGCAGGCTTGGTGCTGGATGCTTCACAGATTCATAGACTCATAGGCTTTAAGGTCAGAAGGGACCATTATGATCATCTGGTCTGACCCGCTGCATGCTGCAGGCCGCAAGACCCTTCCCTGGACTCTGCCGTTGAAGTCCCCAATCCTGTGTTTTAGTGACTTCAATCGGCTCATGCAGCCATGATACCAGCCATCCAGCCACGCTGGGCACAGCTGGTTGCAAAAGCCAGTCTCAAGCCGGTGACAGCAGCTCCCAGCTCTATCTCTGCAGACAAGAATCAGTCTGCCCCACATGATGACCACTCAGTAACCAGGAGATCAGGCAGGGACTGAGGGATCTGTGATGTACCAGCCGGCTGCCTGGGCTCAATTCACAAGTACAAATGATACTGCAACCCACTGAGCTTCTGTGCTGGATGGGACGAGAGGGGAACCACAAGGTGATGCCTCTGGATAAACTCCCAAACCATCATTGTTGGTGCTCATCCCCATAGAATCCACTCTCAACGGTTTAGGAGTGGCCCAGGACTGGGATGGCTGGGGATTGGGATTGAGAAGCATGGGAAGCCCAGGGAAGCAGGGAGCATCCCTCTCCAGTGTCCCATGTTTGGAGAGCTGTCACTCATTTTTGTCTCACCTGCATTCTCCCCAAACTCGGAGTCTCCTCACTTTACTGGAGGAAATTGCCATCAGAAATAATGACTCTTGAATAGGAGATTCTAGAGTTACTTTCCCTAAAGGAAGGAATCCTGCAGTACCTTCCCCTTCCTGAAGGGAAGCTGGCGTGCTCCGTGGTTTGGGTCTCTGTGCCACTTGGAGCAGGGAGCTGAGTGAGTGAAAAGTGCCTGCCACAAATCATAGGTACAGGGAATCTCTCCCCGGCATTGGCAGGTGGAGAGGGAGGCAGGAGAAGAGCTGGGGTAGGAAATGCTTTCCCATCCAGTGGAAGTCAAGATTTAATTTTTTCCCCATTCCACACCAGCTGGACACCAAGCCCTGCCAACGTTTTCTTGGAAAAACCAGAGAGCAAGCGAGAGCAGCCTTCAAATATCCAATAGTCCAGAGGTTCAGCTGCTCTGCTGGAGTGTGGGGGACCTGGGAGCACATCCCTGCACTGCCTGGCTTGGCGCAGGGCCTTGAATCTGGGGCTCCCCTCAGTACCCTAACCCCAGGGTCAGTCCTGACTTAAGCAGAACAGCGCAGACAGCCAGGCTGAAGAGAGGCTCCTATAGCCCAGGTTCAAATGTGGGCCAGGGGAGTGCCCGAAGCACTGGGCTGTCAGCGACTGGGGCAAGGCCCCGTCTGGCTTTGACAAGAAATTCCTGCTTGAGCTGAGAAACCTTCCTGGGCAGCTTCACAGAAACCAAGACATTCCTGAGGAAAGTCTCTGTTTCCAGGACTCACCATCTTCCAATGAAAACCTGTTTTGTCAGAAAGCCCTGACCAGCTGTGCTCAGGCGCGAGGAGTGTTAGCCCAGCATGTGTCTGTGTCGGCGGGCAGGATCGAACTGGGGAACTCTGGAGCTTAGTGCCTGAGCTTCTACCGCATGAGCTAAAAACCAACTGGCTGTTAGCTAAGGCTGTAGAGCAGACTCATTTAACTCTCTCTTTAAGTGGTCTTGGCGCCACTAGATGGGACAGAACACCACACCCAGAAGGTGTGTGGGTTACACCTGCACCACTCTGCACTTTGCCTTTGCTCTCAGCCCTTCACCTTCACTACGGAAGCAAATCTATTTTAGGAGGACAGTGTAGGTGGGCAAAGGAGCCCCGGGACTCACCACAGCGATGATGCAGTTCCCCATGGTGTCCGCGTGCGTTGTGGCTGGTACAGGAGAGCTCTCTCTGCCTTTGTCTGTCTGCCTAAGGGGAGGGGACAGGCTGCTGCTACAAGATAAGAACTGGGATATTAAAAACAAACTTTCTGCTCCAGTGAAACCCCCGGAGTAAAGGAAACAGGGGGAGCCGCACTGCCAGTAAGTGCCTGGAGTCCTCTGCGCAGGAAACACTCCTGAAGGGGTCCAATCTACTGGATATCCTGGCAGGGTCCCCAATGCCAAGGAATGCATCTCTCTTCCAGGCTTCCTGTCTGGATGCCTCATATACATGTTCCAGACCCTGAGACAAATGCATGCCAGAGACCTGACCCGACTAATTCCATATCTCAGACTACACGTAGCACCAACCAACAGCCAGATTACAGCCAACCCCACATGGCATCCTTCAGGGTCCAGTTCACTGGCCCGCATGGTGTGGGCACCTGTCCTTCCCTGTTCCTCCCAATCCCACGGCCCTCCCATTCCACCATCACCCTCACCTCTCTGGCCTGTTTGTTTGCTTCTTACCTTAGAAATGTCAGGACTGGTGATCCTGGGCTCCCCTGGTTTGGCTGGAGGACTCATAGCAGGGCTCACCTGTGTATCAGGAGCTTTTCCTCCCCGTTACTCAAAGGGGGAGGCAGGGTTTGGATTTTTAACTCAGACCTCCTTTTCCCAAGTGTGTATTAGTCATTTGAGTTACACAGGCATCTACAAAAGCAAACTCAACCCAAAGTGTGTCAGACAGTCTGATTACATCTCCCTTCCCCACTCTGCTGCTATCTCTCATGTGCCTGGGCAGATGAGATTTGCATTTCTCATGTCAAAAACAAAACAAAACAAAACGACAAATTCTAAGGCCTTCATAATCCTTATCATCAAACAAGAGACATAAAGGCATAAGCCCCCTCTTCATCCCTTTGCTGGTCAGCTTCAAAATGGTACAGATCTAGGCCCAGATCTCCCCCCCCGCCACACACACACATACATTCATGGGGTGTAATCTTCCTAGTGTGCAAAGAGGAGGGTGTGGTTCCTCCAGTAACTCACCCCCCTTGTGAGCCTACCGAAGCCCCCCAAAGGGCTCTGGGCACCGCCAAAATTAATGACTCGTAATTAGCCTTTGAATTTCTGAGTAGAAAAGGAATGTGGCTGTTTGGTGGACAACATGCTGTAGTATTTAGTAATTACACACTAAGCAACTGTATTATTTTGCAATAATTTTATTAAATAAATGAAAGACTTATTCTTTGATTACCAGAGAATACTAAATAATTCACTACTTAGCACTGATCGGAATGAGTGACTCTTACTGTGAACTACTCACAGAACAAGTAAACCTGTTTGTAAGAAACTGAATTGTTAATTCCCAGTCATCAGCACAATATTGCAACATGTGCAGTGAAATAGCAGCAATTATACAATAGCCCAGATAATAACTACCTATCAAACAAGCTCACCCTAACTATTACATATTACATATAACAACAGTGATAAAAGAACCATTACGGTTGCCATGTAAAGCCCTCAGAAGTCAGGAAATGCCAGAATTAAGGCTGCCTGTGTAACTTGAATACTGCCCTGCATTAAGAAAAGGTCTTTCCCAGTACTACGCAGAGATTCTGCGGCAAAGCCAAGGACAGAATCCAGCTAGCCTGGGCCCCAATCCAGCATCTTAACCACAAGAGATGTCTTTTTCTTCATACAGTCCTCTCTCTCACCCACTGTCCATCCTGTGCACTGAATGAGGCAGGAGTTCTGTGGAAAAAATAGCATGTGATCATAAAGACTGTGCATACACTCAAAGGGGCAGTGCTAAGATTTCATGGGCAACTGTGCATTTGGCATTTCCTGACTTTTGAGTGCTTGACTTTGTAAACGTAACATCCTGCTCATGTATTTTGTAGGTAATTTTCTAGCTTTTTAAAAATAAAAACAGAAACAAGAGGAATCCCATCACGTGGAATCCTCAGGGTTGGATGCTTTAGACACACAGCCTCCACCTCTAGCACATGCACTAGAAGAGTATGTGGTAGCAGTGGCAGGATTTACATTCTATGTGGACCAGTAACTAGAAGGAAATGCAGCACATGTTGTATCAATTTCTTACACAGCTATTTGCTAGAGAGCAGGGAGATGTTGGGAACCAGCATTCCTGGGTTCTATGCTTGTCCCTAGAAGGGGGTGTGGGCTAGGGTTACCATATTTAAAAAATAAAAAAAGAGGACACTCCACGGGGCTCTGGCCCCACCCCGTTCCCACCCCCAGCCCCGCCCCAACTCCGCTCCTTCCCCACCCCAACCCCGCCCCTTCCCCAAAGTCCCAGCCCTAACTCCCCCTCCTTTCTCCCAGCCACACGAAAAGGGCTGCCCCAGCGCTACCGGCTTTATGGTTTGCCGGGCAGCCCCCAGACCTTGCGCCCCCGGCTGGCGCTTTCCCAGCACAGCTGGAGCCCGGGAGGGGAAGCGCCCAGCCGGGGGTGCAGGGTCTGGAGGCTGCCCGGCAAACCGTGAAGCCGGTAGCACTCGGGCTTCGGGCAGCCCCCATGCCTCCAGACCCTACGCCGCCGGAGCAGAGCAGCTGGAGCCCGGGGGGGGAAGTGCCCGGCCAGTGGCACAGGGTCCGGAGGCAAGGGGGCTGCCCGAAGCCGGTAGCGCTCAGGAGGCTCAGCTCTTAAACAGAGCCGAAGAGTCAGGGGAGGAGCAGAGCAGCTGGAGCCCAGGAGGGGAAGTGCCCGGCCGGTATTTTCCCGGACATGTTCGGCTTTTTGGCAATTCCCCCCGGACGGGGGTTTGATTACCAAAAAGCTGGACATGTCCGGGAAAAACCGGACGTATGGTAACCCTAGTGTGGGCTGGTAGTTACAAACAGCACAGCCAAGCACATAGATTGGGCACAGCCATTTTGAAAGGCAGGGTGGCTATGTGGATGAGCCTTAGGTCTGCTCCCTAGTGCTGCCAGAAGAGCTTGTGCAATCTTTCTGTGTACTACTTGCCTGCTTCTTAGATGGGGGCCCATGGACATGCTCCCTAGTGCACAGAATTATCAGTACCACCCAATGTAAGAGCTGAGATTAGAGGCCAACTTCTCCATTGTCCAGCCTCTTGTGTTGTCATTTACACCTGCAAAGCGGGTATTACATACCACTGCTCCAAGCTGGGAGCATTTTACACCCACTTTGCACAGCCGCAAATAACGGCACAAGGTGTACCTGGTGGAAAATCAGGCCCCAGATCTCATGGTCTCCTCCTGGTTCTCAGCTCAACATTTCTTCCTTTAGGCCAAAGCATATCTGGCTGCAGTTGCTGCACATGTGTCCGCTCTGGAGCTCCAGCTCTGTTGGATCCCAGGGCATTCTCTGTGCAATTGGCCTGTGCAGGTAACGGTCAGTGGCACTGGGGAGCATGCTCAGTGCATAAGGACTGTTCCAAGATTTTATCAGCAAGTGGCTACCAGACCCTACTGAGCATGGGCAAACAAAGATTTTCAGAGGCTTATACCTCAACCGAGCTTGAGTGGATTGTATACAGCCAGCAAGAGGCACCTTGCTGACCACAGTCCAAGCCCCTGTTCCCCAGCATGGAAGCTTTAGAGCTTTTCCAAAAAAAATGGCTGGAATGGTCTTTAACAGTAGTGAGGCTATTTATTCTGGCCTGTCACTTGAAACAGCTGAACCATTTTTGTTCAGACTTTTACTAACTGACTAGCTAGCAAGGTAGATACTGTCTGAGGCAGAGCGTAGGGAATAATTCAGCCAAACAGGTAAAGTCTGGCAAAGTTATGAGCAACTGATAACGGGAAGTGTTAGGCAAACTTAGCTCCAGACATCAGGGCAGCTCCCCCTGTAGTCATTCCCTCCTAACTAAACATTTAATAAAATGTCTAAAGACATTGTACAGAAACTTAAGTAAAATGGACGACTGGTCAGTCCTCATATGAGAAAGGAGAGTCAAGGTGGGGGTGAGTGGGGCTGTGGGGGGCAGGAGGGTAAGAAGCTAGTGAGAATGGAGGGGCATGGTCCACTCAGCCTGGCACCAGCGAGGGTGGAAGGAAGCAGCTTTTGCAAGCTCCTGGATGGTGCCTGAAGCAGACCAGATTCATTTGCAATGTGTGTGTGTCTGTCTGTTTGTGTGTGTGTCTGTCTGTCTATCAGTGTGTCTGTGTCAGTGTGTGTCTGTTTATAAGTGTGTCTGTGTCTGTATCAATGTGTCTGTGTCAGCGTGTCTATCAGTGTGTCTCTGTGTGTGTGTCTGTGTGTCTGTCAGTTTGTGTCTGTCTATTAGTGTGTCTGTCAGTGTGTCCGTCTATTAGTGTGTCTGTTTATCAGTGTGTGTGTCTGTGTCTGTATCAGTGTGTCTGTGTCAGCGTGTCTATCAGTGTGTCTGTGTGTGTGTGTCTGTATCAGTGTGTCTGTTTGTGTCTGTGTCAGTTTGTGTCTGTCTATTAGTGTGTCTGTCTGTTAGTGTGTCAGTGTGTCTGTGTGTATGTCTGTCTGTGTCTGTGTGTCAGAGTGTGTGTCTGTGTCTGTGTGACTGTATCAGTGTGTCTGTGTCTCTGTGTGTGTGCCTGTCTATCAGTGTGTCTGTGTGTCAGTATGTGTGTGTCTGTCTCTGTGTGTCTGTATCAGTATGTCTGTGTGTCTGTTTGTGTCTGTGTTTATGTGTTTGTCTGTCTAACAGTGTGTCTGTGATGTTTTGGGGATCACCCAGATCAGTAAGGAGCTCTGTCACCGCCAGCCCTGTGTTGTTGGGTGCCTTAATGCCATGCTGCCATGGCTCAGAGCCTTGGCACCGGTAGCCAGCCTACCAGCATAAAGGTCTCACCCTGGTCACTCCTTGCAAGGTGACTTCAGCAGCCCTTCCTGTCCCAAATGCCTCTAAAACAATCTGCACCGAGTTCTTAACTGCCAGACACTTTCACTTTCCCCTCTGATCTGCTCCCTGTTATCAGTTCTCTTTGGGACCCACACTCCACACAGTTTGCACCACAGAGACCTGCTTGGGGTAAAAATAAACAAAAGGTTCATTGACTAGAAGAGCCCCCGATTCAGAGATGGGCTGGTGAGGGAGAGCAAACCCAGCAAGTTACCCAGAAAATAAACATAAAGACATACCCTCAGGGTTTCACACTTCTACAGTAGATAAAATTTCCTTTTCTAACATGTTACCTAGTGCCTTTGCTCACTTTCCCAGCATGTCCTCTGTCCTAGAGGGGATCCAGCACCCCACTTGGATGCTGGCCCTCAACATCTGGATAGCCTCCACATCAAACCCCTTCCCCTTTAATAGACTTTGCAGGGTTTTTTCTCTCTCTCACACTATGATGGTGATTCACATTGGGGAAATTCCCTCCTTTCTTAGGCCAGGGCTACACTACAGCCCTATATCGGGATAACTACGTCGCTCGGATTTGAAAAATCCACCCCCCTAGGCAATGTACTTACACTGACCTAAGCCCCATGTAGACAGCGCTGTGACAGCGGGAGAGCTTCTCCCGTCAACATAGCTATGGCCTCACACGGAGGTGGATTCACTCGCAGACGGGAGAGCTGTGGGAGCCTCGTCACTAAAGCTGTGCTGCTGTAGGGCTGTACGTGATGACAAGCCCTTTGTTTTGCAAGACTGGGGTTTTCTTTTCAGGTTCAAGTTGTTTCAGTGGTTTCTCATCACTTGTCTGTTTCTGGGTTGGACAATGCGAGGTGCTTGGAGCTAGTGTCATAGGCGCCGACTCCGTAGGTGCTCCAAAGCTGGAGCACCCATGGAAAAAAATTAGCGGGTGCTTAGCACCCACTGTCAGCCAGCTCCCCTCCTTCCCCCCAGCGCCTCCCACCTGCCGCTGATTAACTCCCCATCCCTCCCATCGCCTACCGCCTGCCGCGAGTAGCTGTTTTGTGGCGTGCAGGAGGTGCTGGGGAGGAAGGGGGAGGAGCAAGGATGGGGCGGGGTATGCTCAGGGGAGGGGGCGGAACTGGGCGGGAAGAGACCGGGCAGAGGCAGGTCAGGAAGAGGTGGGGTGGGGGTGGGGACTTGGGAGAAGAGGTCCTGCTCCAGGTCTGGGCTCCAGCTCTGGGGGACCTGTCTGCTTGTCATAGCTGACACATCCATCCCTGTGGTATGGCACTGGCTGTGACCACAGGCCCAGGTCACTCATGCCAGGCCACCAAGTGCCATGCAGGGGAGCCAGCCAGGGCTTGCACCCACCCAGCACTGCCATGGGGATGAGGGAGAAGCCTCAGGCAGCAGAGGCAGCCACTGGCTTGAGTAGCTGTCTCCCTGCCAGAGCCACTGCCTCTGTGGAGCACATCCAGGCTGGGTGAACAGGGCGGGTGACCCGAGGGGGAGAATCTCCACTGAATGCTCCGCAGAGTGAGACCACCACCCCCACAGCCATTTTCCCTGCGCAGCTCCATGCATCCCCTTCCAAACCGCCATTCCTGGGAGCCCGCAGGGACACTCCAGCACTCCTAGACCACCACTGGGGCGCTCTGGGTCTGGGGCTTGCTGCTCCTGTGCCCCAGAGCATTCTAGCTCCTTTCATGCTGCTGTCGCTGCCGGTTCTGTTCCTGACCCTCTGCCAGCCACACCCAGCTGCCTCCTCTCCCCAGAGAAAGCTCGTATGTCTCCCTCCTCTCCTTCTCCTGGCTCCGCTTTCCCTTCGCCTCTCCAAGCCCACACGATTCTAGCAGCTTCGTTATATTTCAGGCTTTGATCACTGATGCTGCTAAAAATGCTGTCACCTCCAGAAAGGGGACTGTGGAGGAGCAAAGTTTCAGGGCAGCATCAATGACCTCCGTTAGGGCTGAACCCTGCTCTGCAGAGACTTCAGTGGAAGCACAAGGAGGGCCTGGCATCACGGGCGCCACTCACAGCTGGGTTCTCCCATGGCTCGAGGTTCACAACCGGGAATGTGTCACTGTGATCACAGGCCCTAGTCAGCCCACTTAGCTGGCTGGCCAGTTTCCATTTGCACAGCACACACATGCTGCGGACTGGCTTCTTGGTTTGGATGCTCACAGACAATTAGAGGTGTAACAAGGGTATCCGTTCTTGGATTTACCAATCTGGGATGATTTTTGATGAGGAAGAAGCAGAGGAAACCCGTTGTCGGGAGAGTCTGAGGCAATGATGCATTCAGACATGCCTTGAACTGTGTCGAGTCTCCATTTCTTTGTTTGCCCGTTGGACCCTTTGCTGCTGAATTCTTCTTGATTCAGCCAGAAAGACTCGCTAGTTACAGATCTACCCCATCAGCTTGTGCATTAAGCAGGCTCTATGTGCCCTTGGAAAGTCTTCCCCAAGAGTATGAAGTGCCCAATTCCAGTCCTAGTGGCTTATGTTAGAGCAATGTCATTTGGGGGAGAAATGCAATCTATTTTAGGAAAGAAAGGAACATTTCTCTGGCAGGTATCAGAGGGGTAGCCGTGTTAGTCTGAATCTGTAAAAAAGCAACAGAGGGTCCTGTGGCACCTTTAAGACTAACAGAAGTCTTAAAGGTGCCACAGGACCCTCTGTTGCTTTTTTTCTCTGGCAGGTTGATTTAAAAATAAATGGCAAATTTTGGAAGTGCTCAGAGAGTTGGGATATTAGAGGCAACCCCAGGGGTTGCAGCTTAGTGGGCAGAGGAGTGAGGCAGCTGCCAAAGACACATGCTAAAAATGAGCTCAGTTCAAAATCTATGCAGTGGATTGTGACTCTGGCAGACCAGGTGCCAGCTCATGTCAAGGCCCCAGGCATCAACTGAACCAGTCTGACTCACCTGTGTGTTAGTATTGTTACAATAGGTATTAGAGTTATAAAAATGTATTTGTTTAGACTTTTTAGCTCATAGGAGGTTGCATGTATTAATCTTATAACAGCTGAACCTCATGAATAGTATATACCTCGATAGCATTCATCACCATGTATTTTTTGAAAGGTTTCCATGCCCCATTTAGGGCTTATGTCCCGCCCTCCATCCCCGTTTCTGTTGATGTCGAGGTTTGGTGCCGTCGGCCATTTTGAAAAAATTTTAACTGCCTTATTCTTACCTAAAAAAACAGAACCCAAGCATTTTTCCCACTATGTAGCCCTTTTACATAGGAGCTTTAATAAAAGTTAAAACCATAAGCCCTTAGTAAAAACAAAAGTTTTTAAAAGCTTTTTGTTAGTAAGGACTTGTGGATTTAGGCCGGGGGTGTTTCTGCATGCTCTTTTTTATTGAAACACAGCTGTAAATAAAGAGAGGTCTTCATATAGGCCTGTCTTTTCAAGTAAACATAAAGCAGAACTTTATTCCTTTACAAAACTTAATGTAACTTGTACTTGCATTTGTTAAAAAGTTTGGGGAAGAAGCAGCCTTCTTATCTCTGAACCACTGACTCACAGAGGCTGTTTTGCTAACAGGAGCTTTGCTGCAGCTTCAAATTGTCCTTACTAAAAAAATAACCAATGTTAGTCTAAAACATAGGGGAAAACTTTTAAACATTGTTTGTTACTAAGGGCTTATGGTTTTAACTTGTATTAAAGCCCCTATGTAAAAGGGCTACGTGGTGGGGAAAATGCTTGGATTCTGTTTTTTTAGATAAGAATAAGGCAGTTAAGGGGGTGGAGTGAGGGGAAGGGAGAGAGATGGCTCTTGTTTAAAAACCTTGGGACGACAGGATTGGTTCAGGAAAATGAATTCTATGACACTGCTGTAGAACAACATCTAATTGGTCAGATCCAAAGGCAGTGATAACAAGCCTGAGGAGCTGTGAACCTGGGCAGCTGACTCTTTCCACAGAAACACTTGGAAGGATAAGATCTCTCTCTCTGACTCAACCACGTGCTGTCTATCTTTGCCCTTTGCAAAGGGGCTTTCTTTTCCCTTTTCTTGCCCTGTTCTTTCTTTTAACCTAACTTTATATGTTTCTCTTTTATTTAACTCTTTTAAAATGCTTTTTTCTTAACCTACCCTTGTATTTAATAGTTTAAATGCTTTTCTATTAACCTATCTTTATACTTTTTACTGTGTGCTTACTAACCACTCTCTGCTTTATAAGATTCCCTTTTTTGCCATGTGTGTTCTTTTTAAACCTACCTTTTATTTAATTTATTTAATTATTTATTTCTCTTTTATTTAATGTTTTAAATGCTCTTTTCTTAACCTACCCTTATATTTAATACACCGTTTACATTTATCTTAACATTTTTATTCTTTAATAAATTGCCAAACTAGGCCTTTAAAATCATCTCTCCTTACTAAACCTAACCAAACAACCTTTCTTTCCTTTTTTCCTCTAAACCTTACCAAAGCTTTCCTTTTTTAATCTTTAAGCTCTCCCACTCTATTCTTTCAACCTTTTTCTCTAAACAATCAACCAAATGTATCAAAGCACAAGCACGCAACATTCCCTCTATTCAAACATAAAAAATAATCATTTTTTTTTCAAAATGGCCAACGGCGCCAAACCTTGACACCAATGGAAACGGGGACGGAGGGCAGGACATAAGCCCTAAATGGGGTGTGGAAACCTTTCAAAAATACATGGTGATGAATGCTATCGAGGTATATACTACTCTTATGTTATAAGGTCATATGTGTTTGCTCTGTGACTGTAAACCCCCCCAGTCAGGAGAGAAGCATTACCAAGTGTGAAATACTAGTTACCACAAGGGGTGTCGTCTCCTCTGCACCAAAGGAAGGCCCATAGACACCAGACAAGTGATTGTGGATCATCAGTGGACAAAAGACTGTTGATTGCTCCCCGCACACCCATGAAGAGGAGACGTGCACAAGCACTCATCCCAATTTGAACTCTGGGGGAAGGGAATAAAAATTGTTGTCAAGAAGAAATTCTCTCTATGCTGCTTGAACTCAGAGGGGCAAGGATTTCTAAGCATAGGTGAGAGTTCCCCAGTGCTCGGCCTGGGTTAGCCCTGAAGGACAGAGAGCTTGCATATAACAGCAGCTTTGATTACCCTTTTAGAACCTAAGAGTGTAACTCATTTGTGTGGTATGGTTACCTGCTGTAACCTTGTAAATAACACTCTCATTTCTTTTTCTTAGTTAATAATCTTTAGTTAATTTATAATAGGATTGGCTACAAATGTTATCTTTGGTAAAGGATCTGAGATGCAATTGACCTAGGGTAAGTGACTGATCCTTTGGGACTGGGAGTAACCTGAATGTTGTGGGTTTTGGTATAAGGGACCATCTATCACAAAGGCAGGCCTACCTGGGCAGCAAACTGGATCAGCGTACCCAAGGGCACTGTCTGTGACTCCATGTTAAGGCTGCTATAGTACTTGAGGAGTCCACATTTGATACTCGGTTGGTGAAATCTAAGTATAGAACTCACAGCCAATCTGGGGTTTGTGCCCTGCTTCTTCACAGTCTGGATTGAAGCTGGCTGATGGATAGATCACAAAACTTAATGATCAATGTGGAATCATCAACCATTGGGGAAGTTTCTAGTGGGATCCCACAGGGCTCGGTTCTCAGCCCATTCAACAGTCTTCCCTGAACGCATACTCTTTTTTCTCACAGGACCCTGCCTCGTTCAGTGCACCAGATGGTCGGGGCTCCCTTAATGAGCAGCGAGTCAATATTTGGTTTTCCCATCATTGTTCAATGGGTGGCCCCAGCCCTGATTTGCTGCCCACTATACAAACCCTGCTCTGAAGACCGAACCATTCATTTCCATGGCACTCATCACGACAGCTTTGAGTGTTTCACAAACATTAACTCGTTTATCTTCCCAATACGCCAGCGAGATGGGGGTGGGCAGAGGTGAAAGTAAGCCGGTCCGGTCCGGCGTACCGCCAAGAGCCAGTATGCCGTGCTGGACTGCACCGGCTTCCGCGGTGGTGATTTAAAGGGCCCAGGGCTCCAGCTGCTGCGGGGAGCTCTGGGCCCTTTAAAGCACCGCCGGAGCTCCCAGGCCCTTTAATTCACCCCTGAGCCCTGGGCTCCCAGCCACCTCTGCAGCTGGTAGCTCCAGGGTGATTTAAAGGCCCTGGGGCTCCCAGCCACAGCCGGAGCCCCAGGGCCTTTAAGTCTTGAAAGACCCCACCTCTTCTGGTTGAGGCCATGCCCCCACTCAGGACTCTGGTGTACCGGTAAGTCCTTTAAGTTACTTTCACCCCTGGGGTTGGGGAGCATTGGCCCCACTTCCCAGGTGGAGCACTCAGGCACAAAGATTAAAGTCAAAAGTTTCCACATTTTTGGATGCCCAACTGGAGATGATGAACCCTGACTTCCCAGGGTACTTAGCATTAGCTAGCACATCGTATGTTCAAAGCTCAGTTGCAATAGTGAGAGCTCAGCTCTTCTGCCAGTCAGACCCCAGGGTATCAAGTCAGGCACTGGGAAAATGGGGAACACACAATTAACTAATGAAGCAGGGGTCCTGCCGCCTCCTTCACTATAGAGACCTGCTTCATCCCCAGATCAGGTCCAGCCTGTGCACTGAACAAGACAGGGATACTGTGGAAAAAACAGTATGTGATCATGTAGTGAAAGGCTGTATCATAATGCCTATGCACCAGGGTGTGGAATTAAGATTCAATGGGGAACCTAAATTCTGGCATTTCCTCAGTCTAGGGTGCTGAACTTTTCAACCTTAATAATGTTTTAACTTTGTTCTTTTGTGTGTAATCCCACAGCAGTCTGGGCTCCTGAGCGGCCCTTAACAAGGCCTGGCTCCAGCTTCCAGCCTCACCAGGAGGCAGGTCCTTGGGGGAGGGGTGGCGGGTGGAAGGAAGAGGAGGAGCGGGGGGGAGGGGTGTCTCATGGCGAGGAGGGGCTGGGAAGAGGCTGGCGCTGCCCATGATCCTTGAGCAGGTACATAGCAGAGTCACAGGAATCCGGGACAAATACTGTCCCAGAGTCATTCAGCCCAGGACCGGGACTTGAGCTCTGCATTTTGAGACTGTCCCACCAATTTGGGACATGCAGTCACCCTACCAGTAGCCCTTGGAAAGTCAAAACAATTCATGTTCTGGGTGGCTTGTTTGTGCCCTGGCGTGTTCCTGCTGCAGTCTCCCTGGCTACGTGTCCCCTAGGGAGCTTTGCTTCACACTGCATTGGGGCATTGCTTGAAATGCACATCAGCTAAGAGGAACAAGCTGGGCTTGGCCTCATAAGTCCAGGCTAATGAGTCTGGTGTGTGTGTGTGCACATGAGCTCATGAACATGTTTCAGTGCCCAGGCTTGTCTGTGCATGTATGTTGGCACATGTATGTGTGTCTCTGGATACCTGCCTATGACCCGGTAGCATATGGAAGGGGCAGGACACGGGGTGTGTTGCCAAGCACTTTGGCATGTTGGGTGTATTTTACTAGGTTTTGGGTCGGGTGGGGGGAGCACTGCCTCCTATTCAGCTCTGGCCATGATGCGGGGAGTTGCCGCCTCGCCCTGTCTGTGCTGGCTCTGTGAAGTGCAATCACTCTCCTATCTGGTATCTGGTGAGGTTCCCCTATTCCCCCCGACCAGGACTCTTTGCGCTCCCTGAATTAGCACTTTCTCCGGATTGGCTGTGCCTGGTTTTTAATTAAGTTCCGTTCCAGCCATTGCAATTCAGGCTGCGCAGCGGCAGGGTGGGCGATGTCTCGGGGCATCCAGCTCTCATCAGTGGCTTATAAATCAGCCAAGGCCTGTGCAGCACCTCCGACTGCCAAGCTGGGAGCCAGCTGGTGTGTGCTCAGGCTGCCCCAAAGCAGAGAACTGGCACAGCCCACAACCCACTGAGCTGGCGAAAGTGAGACAGCGCTGAGTGCCCAGCTCATACACAGGGTGGTGTCCTCCTGAGGGGGTGAGGAGCCCAGCCACAGAGCCATATACTCCCCTCCCTGAGCATATTTCCTCAGCTAGGGAGGGAGACCCACCCAGCCAGGGGGGCAGGCGCATGCGTGACTCTCACCAGGCAGAGGGGCAGGTGGCTCTGTCCAGCCTGGGATTGCTCAGAGGCCATCCAGGTGAATTACAGCCTCAGGGTACATCTAAACTACAGGGGGGAGTCGATTTAAGATACGCAAATTCAGCTACGTGAATAGCGTAGCTGAATTCGACGTATCGCAGCTGACTTACCCCGTTGTGAGGACGGCGGCAAAATCGACTTCTGCGGCTTCCCGTCAGCGGCTCTTACTACCACCTCCGCTGGTGGAGTAAGAGCGCCGATTCGGGGATCGATTGTCACGTCCCAACGGGACGCGATAAATCGATCCCCGAGAGGTCAATTTCTACCCGCCGATTCAGGCGGGTAGTATAGACCTAGCCTCAGAAACTCAGGGCCAGAACGGGGAGGAAAATGCAGGTGATCGAACGTATCTGGACTTCAGAAAGTCACTTGATGGGGGAGATGATGACAGGCTGTGCTGAAAAGGTGAGCTGTGGGGCTGGAGGGAGGTTGCTTGTCGAGTTCCTCAGGGCTCAGTCCTGGGACCAATCTTATTTAATATTTTCATGAATGACCTTGACACAAAAAGTAGGAGGGTGCCAATGAAATTTGCTGCTGACACAATGCTGGAAGGCAGCAGCACAGACGAGGACTGGCAGAGTTGGATGACCTTGAGGATTGGAGTAATAGAAATGGGATGAAATGTAATAGTATGAAGTGCAAGTTCATGCACTTAGGGACTAATAACAAGAATTTCTGTTATACACTGGGGGCTCATCAGTTAAATGTGACAGAGGAGGAAAAAGACCTGAGACTCTAGGAGGTATCAGGCGAGGCATTTCCATTAGCGATCGGGAAGCATTAATGCCAATGTACAAGGCACCGGTAAGCCCTCCTCTGGAAAACTGAAATTCTGGTCTCCCATGGTCAAGAAAGATAAATTCCAACTGGAAGAGATGCAGGGGCTAGGTGGACAATCAGGGGAATGGAGGTTGATCTTACAAAGGGAGACTGAAAAAGCTTGGCTGGTTTAGCATAGTGAGATAAAGGCTGAGAGGCAATCTGCTTGCTCTCTATATCGGGTAAACACCAGGGAGAGAGAAGAACTATTTAAGCTAAAGGACAATGTTGACACAAGAACAAATGGGGATAAACTGCCATGAACAAACGGAGGCTGGACATTAGAAGGTTTCTAACCATCAGAGGAGTGAGCTTTTGGAACAGCCTCTCAATGGGAGTTGTGGGGCGAAGAAACTGACTAGTTTTAAAAGGGAGCCTGATAAATGTATGAGTGGGATTGTACGATGGGGTTACTTGTGATGGTGGAGGGTAGGACTCAGCAGTTCTTAGGATCCCTTCTGGTTCATGTCTTATGTCTCTAAATTCTCATGCTTCAGAACTTCAGTCAGTCACCTGCAGGGGGAAGAGAATTTTGTCCCGTATGATGTAGTTTTCCTGTATGTTTGTAGCCTGGAGAGAGAGAGTGTGTGTGTGTCTCTCTCCCTGGGTGGGATCATATGTCTCAGCTAATCCATGCCCTGCCAGGGCAGGTGCCTCGGGCATCGATGGTCCCTCCTGGGCTCTGCCTGTGAAATGCTTTGGCCTAGGTCTGTTTACTGGGCATGGTGTGTGGGTGCTGTTCAGTGAGCAGTTCTGCAGCAGGGCACACTGGGTAATTTGGGGGTCCCTTCTGGCCTTAAGATCTATGGCTCTACACAGCCCACAGTCGGCTCACAGCCCAAGTTGTGCCTGAAGTGGCCGGAGATTTCTGCTCCAACGATCAGTAGGAAACGCTGCATTGTAAATGGCGATCATTAGGCTTCAGAGTGCATACAGTATTGAGAAGAGGTGGGAGAAGCCATTCCCAGCTGCCTAGCTACACCTGGATGACACCGAATCTCTATCACCCTCAGGAGCTTTCCTTTGCAAACATAAAGGTTTCAAAGGTATTAATAGGAAAATAGAAGCTCTAGTGGCCCCCAGAGACAAGCAGACAGCCTGGTCAACATCAGCACTGCCAAGGGACTGGGGATCAAGACTGCCCTGAGCAGAGCTGGGGGTGGGGATTTTGACAGATGATTTTTTATTTTTTATTCCTATTTATTTCCTTTCCTTTTTCAAACAAGCCCCTCCCACCAGCAGGTGCCTCCAGCATGGTGGGGCAGGGGAATGCCAGGCTGGGCTAGAACATGCTCTGGCTGCAGCCACAGATCTGCCACTGTGCTAACAGGGGAACCTGGCTTGCCACACAGGCCTGGGCTCCCAGCAAGGCACTCCAATAACAGCCTTGAAGCTGCCCATGGGCCCCTGTGATTAATGCTCCCAGAGGAGCCAGCGAGCACCAGAAACCTATGCTCGGGCCGGAGAGATAAAAAGTGCTATGGGAATTCACATGATAAATAGCGGTAATAATGACAGTGGATGCTTAAGGGCTTAAGAGCCACTGAGCAATGCTCCTTGCTGGGACAGGCTGCGGCGGCCAGCACCGCCAGCAGCAGCAAGAGCTGCCTCCAGCAGGCGTGCAGGGCTGGTTCCCAAGCTCCTGTTCTCTGGGAAGAACCCCCAACTCAGTGTCAAGTGGGACTCCCAGGACCAGCCGGTGAGGGGCTGCCTGCCTCTGTTTGCAGGATTCCTGAGAGGAACGGGACAGAGTGCTGGGTTAAAACTGATAATCCTGCTAAAAGCCCAGACCCTTCTGGGGCTTTTCTTTGTGACCCTGCAGATTAAGAAGTCCCTTCTGTGCGGTGTGACTGCCCATCACTCACTGGCCTCAGAACCCAACCTCCCCTGGCATGCAGGGGACAAGCCGTCACCCTGCGACTAGACCAAAACCAGGAGTTTAACAGAATCACAGGAGTCGAGCTCTCAGGAAAGATGCAGTCACTGTCATTCCAGGCAATAACTAGCAGAGGATGGCTGTGGAGACCCCAGAGCAGGCCTGCAGGCACTGGGGCAGTACTCAGTGGGGACGCCACAGGGCGGAGCCACGGAACACGCCTGTTCCTCCAAACGGTGAGGCAGATGAAATACATGGGTTAAAGTAACAGCAGCGCTAGCTCTGCATTATGACACATGCACACACACACGGGGGGGACACACCTATTTGCACACACGGGTTACCATGTGTACGTATGCATACACAGAGTCACATGAACACATGCATGCACAGTAGGCTGACCAGATGTCCCAATTTTATAGAGACAGTCCTGATTTTTGGGTCTTTTTCTTATATAGGCTCCTATTACCCCCCACCCCATTCGAATTTTTCACACCTGCTGTCTGGTCACCCTAATGCACAGGGGCATGTAGAGGGAATGACACACATATCCATGAAGAGACACACTTGCACACAATCACACATGCACCCATGCAGAAGCTGGGACACCAGCACACACACATGTATACGTACATGGAGAGACATGTGAGCAGACATGTAATGAGCCCACCCACGTTACCAGCCAGGTTTAAGCCTGGGACTTCAGCACCACAGCACAAGCCTCGCCCACAGGGAGTACAGATGTGACTAGCCTGTTCTCCTCTGTTCAGGCTAATCACTAGAGAAGGAGGATGCACACTTTACAAGTGTGTTTCACAAGCACATATATAAGTGCATGCACAGGAAGATGTGTACAGAGCCCTACACACACACGTGCAAACGCACAGCTACACGCAGCTCAGTTCCACAGCAGCTCCCTGGCCCAAGACTCTCCACACGTATCCCAGAGAACAACAGGGCTGGCCCCTGAGGTCTGCATGTGAGGGGGCAAGATGTCCCGGGTGGGGCTTTGTGGGGTGGGGGCTGCTCCGTGGGGTGAGGCCATCTCTGCCCCTCCCCCCAACTCCCCTTGCTCTGGTGTTGAGAGGGGACCTCGCTCTGTCTTGCACTGCCTCAAGCTCAGGTGTCTCGCCCCGTCTCCTCTGCCCCCTGCATCCCAGTGGCTCCTCTCAAGATTTGGCCTGTGCTCTGTGGCTCCCTGTTCCCAGCTCTCACTGGTGTCCCTGGCACTAGCTGCCGAGAGTCAGCCTTAGCTGGGCACACATCCCTGCAGTGCAGGGCTGTGAGTGGCATCACTGGGCAGGGCGCTGCAGGCCTGGGGCTGGCTGTGACTCATACGCTGGGGAGATGCTGGGCTGGCACCCTGAGCAGTTAGTGGGTCACAGCCTTGCCGGCCGGGAGATGCCAGCAGGTGAGTGGGGAGCTGTGGGAGTGGCAGAGTTTGCTCTGGAGTTCTGATAAGCTAGTGTCAAACCCCCACAATCCCAGCCTATTTCCCCCAGCCTACCCTCCACGATCCCCAGCCCCAGCCTAACCCTCCCCAACTCCCCCACCTCTCTACCCCTCCCCAACCCCCCCCACCCCAGCCTATCCCCCCCAACCTACCCTCTCCGACCCCCTGCCCCAGCCTACCCCACTCTGATCCCCAGCCCCAGTCTACCCCTCCCCAACCCTCCCACCTCCGTCTACCCCTCTCCGACCCCCCACCCTTCCTCCGCAACCCCCCATCACAGTCTACCCCTCCATGACCCCCAACCTATCCCTTTCCGACCCCCTGCCCCAACCTACCCTTCCCCAGCCTATGCCTCTCCAACCCCTCCACCCTAGTCTACCCATCTCCTGCCCAAACCTACCCCTCCCCAACCCCCCGCCCCAGTCTACCCATCTCCAACCCTCCTGTCCAAACCCACCCCTTTCCAACCCCCAGCCTTTCCCCCCCAGCCTGCCCCTCCGCAACCCCCCACCCCAGCCTACTCCTCCCCGCCTACACCCCCTTCAAGCCTCCCACCTCCAACGCTGCTGGGAACCACCAGAAGGGGAGACACCCAGTGGTGGGGTGGGACACCCAGAGGTTATTGTGTATCCCACTGTCAGGGGCAGGAAAGCGCCAGGCATACATTGCAAAGCCTGGCCAAAGGCTGCTTTCTCCCTGGGTGCATTAAATAAACCGTGGTCTAAAAAGGAACCAGCTGTCAGAGGGGGAAGGTCTCACCCAGCTCTGGGGGTGGGGGGGATTCTCCCAGCTGTCAGAGGGGGAGGGTTTCACCCAGCTCTCGGGGGGGGGGGAATCACCCAGCCGGGGGGGGTCGCCCAGCGGTCAGAGGCGTGGGCCTCGTCCAGCTATCAGAGGGGGAGGGGAGCAGCTATCCAAAGCACTAGAAACAAAGCGGGGGGGCTGGAGCTGGCCTCTCTCCCTTGCGCTGAGGATCCTAGCCCCGTCTCCCTGCCTGGCTGGAGCCGGCGCGCCCCAGCGGGGGCAGCACAGTGCCGTCCCGTGCTGTCTTGTCTCTCCTCTCCTCTCCTCTCGGCGGGGGCGGGGGCGGGGGCGTGGCCGCGCGGGGCTGGCAGCGCCGCTGGAGCATGGCGCTACCCCCCGCCCCCAGCAGCCGCTGCTGAGCCGCGCACCGCCAGCCCCTGCGCTAACGTCTGCAATCCTGCCCTGCAGTGCCCCCTGCTGGCCTCCCAGCCTAACTCAGCCGCTCCACTCCCGGCTCCCTCCGTCCCACAGCCCAGCTGCTCCCTGCAATGGGTGGGAGGAGGCTGGCTCAGGCCGCACTCACTAGTCTCTGCAAGGTGCTTGGAGATCGCTGGCTGCAAGGTGAGCCCAGCTGGCGCAGATCTGGTTATAAGGCCAGACGGGACCGTTGTGATCATCTGGTCTGAGCCCCTGTACAGCACAGGCCGCAGGGCTTCCCAGAGTTAATTCCCATTTGAACTGGAGCGTAGTCTTGATGTTCAGTAATGGAGAATCCACCATGACCCACAGTGGTTCTTAAAAACCACGGTTAAGTCGCCTTAGCCATCTCCCAGTTACACTAAAGAGACTCAGTGTCTGGAGTCTGTCACTAGCAGGCAGGTTTTCCAACCCCTTAATCGTTCTCCTGGCTCTTCTCTGAACCTTCTCCAGTTTATCAACATCCTTCTTGTATTGTGGACACCAGAACTGGCCACGGTGTTCCAGCAACAGTCGCACCAGCGCCAAATAGAGACGTAAAATAACCTCTCCGCTCCCATTCGATATTCCGCTGCTTACGCAGCCAAGGGTTGCATTAGCCCTTTTGGCCACAGTATCCCATTGGGAGCTCGCATTCAGCTGATTATTCACTAGCACCTCCAAATCCTTTTCAGAGTCACTGCTCCCCAGGATTGAGCCCTTCTCCCCATCCGGGAAGCATGGCTGACATTCTTCAGTCCTAGATGGATGCATTTTTTTTTGCCATCTTAAAACACATATTGTTTGCTTGCATCCCAGACAGAAGTGTTGGGCTGGCTGATCTGGCAGAGGGCTGGAAGAGGATGGATAAAAGCCTAGGAGTGATGGAAGACATGGGATATGGTGAGAACAAGGACTATGCACTGGGTTTATATGGACTCTGATTTGGGACTTTTGTTATAGACTATTTGTACAGGGTTTTTGTAATAAACTGCCCTCCAGGAGGGGTATTGTAAGTAAGAGCCTGAAGTGGAGTCCATTCAGTTACTAAAGAGGGAAACTGAGGCGAGGGTCCACTTGCAAGGCTCCCTATGGCCATGAGGGGGCACCTGGGAGGATGCCACTCATTTACAATCAGTGACCTGTCTTCTTCATTACTTACTACACCCCCAATCTTTCTTTCATATGCAGACGTTATCACTGATGACTTTATGTTTTCTTCCAGGTCATTGATGATAAATCATGCATGGGTAAGAACTGATCCCAACAGAACCCCAATAGAAACACAGCTGCTAGATGATGATTCCCTGTTTACAGTTACATTTTTAGACCTGTCATTTAGCCAGGTTTTAATCCATTTAATGTATGCTGTGTTAATTTTGCACCAGTCTAGTTTTTAATTAAAATATTGTGCAGAATGCTTTATGGAAGAGTAAGTATTTTACATCAATGCTATTATTACTTTTATAATCAAATTTACAATCTCATCAAAAACAGATATCAAGTTAGTTTGACAGAATCAATTTTCCATTATGCCATGTTGATGTGCATTAATTATAAAACCCTCCTTTATTATTTTATTAATTAAGTCCTGTGTAAACCCTTCCATTATTTTGCTTGGGATCGACATCCGGCTGAGAGGCCTATAATTAACTAGGTCATCTCATTTACCCTTTTAAAATATTGGCACATAGCATTCTTCCAGTCTTCTGGAACTTCCTGCCTGTTCCAGGAGTTATTGAAAATCTACATTAATGGTCCTGTGAGCGCCTCAGTTAGCTCTTTTAAAACTCTTGGATGCGGGTTATCTGAACCTATTGATTTTAAAATGTTTAACTTTAGAAGCTACTGTTTAACATCCTCCTGAGTTACTATTGGAATGGAATGGGTTTCATCAACATATGATATATCTGCACTACCTATTTTTTGTTCCCAAATACAGAACAGAAATATTTATTGAACACTTCCATCTTTTCTGCATTATTGATAATTCTACCATTTCCGTTTAGTAATGGACCAATACCATAGTTAGAGTTCTTTTTGTTCTTCATATACTTAAAAGCCCCTTCTTATTGTCCTTAACTTTGCTGACCATAGAGGGCTCCTGCTGTCCTTTTACTCCCCTTATTGATTTTCTACAATTTCTAGCTTCTGATTTATATTCATTACTATCGACTTCCCCTTTTTTCTTTTTGTTATATATATGGTTTTATTTTAATTGTAATTAATCGTATAGCCTCTATTTCTCTTCCAAGTCAGTTTTTTTTTTAACGAGTGTGGGCTTCTTTCTCAATTGGGGGATTGTGTCATTTTGGGCATCTAGTAAAATAATCTTCAACAGTTCTCACTTATCATTCACATTTTTCAGTTTAAATTCTTTCTCCCAATTGATTTGGCTCATAATTGTTTTCAGTTTTGTGAAACTGGCCCTTTAAAGCACCAAGAATATATATATCCCTGGTCTGGACTTATTCTGTTTGCACATAACAATCAAGCCATGATCCCTTAAACCTAAGCTACTACTAATTTTTAGGTTTCAGAGTAACAGCCGTGTTAGTCTGTATCCGCAAAAAGAAGAACAGGAGTACTTGTGGCACCTTAGAGACTAACAAATTTATTAGAGCATAAGCTTTCGTGGACTACAGCATATGCATCCGAAGAAGTGGGCTGTAGTCCACGAAAGCTTATGCTCTAATAAATTTGTTAGTCTCTAAGGCAAGGTCTATACTACCCGCCTGAATCAGCGGGTAGAAATCGACCTCTCGGAGATCGATTTATCGCGTCCCATCGGGACGCGACAATCGATCCCCGAATCGGCGCTCTTACTCCACCAGCGGAGGTGGTAGTAAGCGCCGCCGACAGAAAGCCGCAGAAGTCGATTTTGCCGCCGTCCTCACAATGGGGTAAGTCGGCTGCGATACGCCGAATTTGCGTATCTTAAATCGACTCCCCCCTGTAGTGTAGATGTACCCTAAGGTGCCACAAGTACTCCTGTTCTTCTTTTTACTAATTTTTAATTCTGTGATCAGTTCTTCTTTATCTGTCAAGATGAGGTCTAATAAAGAATTCCCCCAAGTTGGATGCAACTCTTTCTGAGTTGGGAAATTGTCATCTATAATATTTAGAAATTCCGAGGATGTTTTAGCAGCAGCAGCATGAGACCTCCAGCATACGTCACTCAAACTGAAGTCCCCCATGATCACACAGCCTTTTCCCCTATATATTATAGACAGGCAGGTGAGGAGCCTGCACATCTCCTCCAGCACACTGTGCTCTGAAACTCTCCATTGATGCACAAAGAGGTGCGCACTGCACACCCTGACCCTATCTGCTGCTGCCTGCGGAGCTGCCCTAGAGATTCTTGGATTCTCAGGATTGAGCCAGATCATGATGCCTGGTGTGACGCCATCAATGGTTGGTTACTGTGGCTGGTGCAGTGGTCCTCAGCATCCTGTTCCCTAGTGTGATTTGGGGGTCAGTAGCAAACACCACTGATACCCCATCTTGTGCTTTATCTGTTAGGACATTGATCCATAAGCAGTCAACATTATTTTCTTCTGAATTACCAGTGGTTCGGAGACAGGCAATGCCATTTTTGACAACGTGCCACTCCCCCTCCCCTTTTGCCCACGTGAGCCTTCCTAAATACTGAAGGTTGTAACCGGTGAATTTAACATTCCAATCATGCAAATCAGCCCTCTAGGTTTCCGTAATAATACCAACTAGATCAAATGTATGGGTTTAAAAGAGCAATTCCATTTCCTCTTGTTTGTTACCCAGGTTCCTAGCATTGGTGTCTAGGCAATTCAAGAATTTCTTTTCTTCACATCCTTTGGTTTCTTGGTTAATTTTGTTCTCAACATCTCGATTTTGTGCTAATGAAAGCCCGTTTGTTCTCCCATTAGTTTAACACCCTCCAGATTCAGGTTGGGTGAATTTTATGGCAAATAGAAATTTTGCTGAAAAAAATGCATTTCTCAGGGTTCCAAAATAGTCATGAATTTGGGTCAAATTTATTTAATAGTTTGGGCTGAAAAAATCTGAAAATACGTTTCAAAAAGGTCAAAACATTTCATTTCAACTTTTAATTCTGAAACAGCATTTCAGTTTCATTTCTGGCCAAAAAAACCCAAGCCCACAAAAAAGGGTGCAAAACACCTGAAAATGGCAGAATCAAAATGAAAAACTAAAAAAAAAAGAAAAAGAAAAAAAAATTAGTTTTGAGTTTACCGGAAACATTTCAGTCCATTCAAAACAAATTGCTTTTTTGAGTTTTTCGATTCAATGTAAAAATGAAATTGGTTTTGGTTCGAATTGAACTGGATTTTTTCAGATTTGGGGGTTTGGCTCTGAATCAAAACTCCATTCTTTGGTCAGCTCTACCCCTGACTACTCCAGCCAGGGCAGACGCTGGGCTGCTACCGAGCTCCGGGTCTGCTGCTGCTGTTGGGAACTCAGCATGGACATACATTGCTCAGGTTAGACCTGACATCAAAGACATCTGCTTCGCCAGCCTACGTCTGTCCCATCCCATTGCAGCCTCCTTTTCGTGGGTGCCCTTGCTCAGAACCACAGGGAAGGGCCGCCCCAAGCCACCTCCACAGGTCCCTGCTCAAACAGCACAGGAGAGGAGGAAGGAAAGGTTCTACAGGCATCATCAGCCAGCCTGGTCCCAGGGGCTGAGGCCCTGTGCAGGGACATGGCAACACCTGCCCTCAAAGCACAGCATCATACTAGAGGGCGCCTTGCTCAGCACACAGGACGCCTCCCCCAACCCATCCACAGCCACCATCTCCTCAGTCCCGTTGCTGCCCCGAAGTGCAGACATCCCATTGCTTGGTACATTTAGACCTGGACTGGATATAGTGTGATGGCAGCCATCTCAGCCAGCACTCCAGGGGCTGAATGGGGACCTCCAGAGTCAAGGCATAAGCTGCTACAGCTTGAGCTAAAGAATCAAGTCCCTAGGCAGGGCCCGTAACAACTCATACCCTCTGTGGATTGGGCACAGAAGGGCCTATAATACATGCTCACCAGTTAGTTATCATACCATCCGGCAATGTCCTGTAGGCAGGGCCCCAGAGCCTCGGCCTCTGCAGCCCTTAATAGCAAAGCTGATGGAGCTACATGGAATCCCCCAGCTCAGGATCTGGCCCAATGGGTGTGTCCCACGCCCCAAGGTACCTCCCCAGCAGGGGAATTTCATGCGTATGGTGGGGATTTCAAAGGCAGCGCAAGGGCGCTCTGGGAGACGAGTGTCCAACGCCATCAGGTTCCAAATGAATTCCCAGGTGATGGCGCCCGCTGGATTAGTCATTCCACATTCAATTGATTAAAATTCAACAAATCTGCCAGAGAATCTTCAGCCCCTCAAGCTGGTTCCTGCAGAGGCCCAGGGCCTGGCCTGCCTGAGCCCACCGAGTCCTGGGACTTTGCCCACCTGTCACACCCGAGCCCGTGGAGTCCTGGGGCCTTGCCAGCCTCTCAGAGAACAGGGGTCTTGCTGGCCCATCATACCAGAGCCCACAGGGCTTGCTCCAAGGAGGTCAGCTCTGCTGCCACACACAGGCCCTGGCCATAGGGAACAATCCTGCATGGGCCCCAGGTGTGAACTAAAAGGCCTTTTCTATCTAATTTTCCTAGCTGTGTAGATTTCAAGGGCCATTCTGATCATCCAGTCTGAGCTCCTGCCTCGCATAGGCTGGAGTCAGATGCTTCCTCAGGGATTCCTGTATCCAGGATAGTGCCCTGGGTCTGATGGAGACCAGAGACGTCCATCTCTAGGGACAGATCTCAGTTCCGCCAACCCTGGTCCCCGACGGTGACACCCCCCTGCAGCCCCAGCACCTGCTTAACTAGCCCTGCCTGCTCAGACACAGGCCTAGCTGCCATGTGCAGAGCAGCCTTGTGATGAGGGGAGGGGAGAGCTGGCTGCTCCCCGGCTGGGCAGGCTGATTGCTGAGCACAGCCAAGGAGGCAGCCCCAAGCCATCTCTTGAGCCAAAGCATCAGGTTTCTGTCACCTTGCCCTGAAGGCTGCTGGGTAAGTCCTGTGGCACAAATAGACACCCAGGCAGTATGGCTGAGCAGCCCCTCTAATGTTCAGAGTCCCGGTGGTTCAGGGCAGGCTCACAGCCCTGGCGCGGGCGGCTCCTCCTGCTGCTGCCGGACTATGCTAGTCAGCACTGACCAAGCAGTTATTCAGATTCATACCAAGCAGTGGGGCACATACAGCAATGCCCGCAGAATAACGCCAGCCACTAATGCTCAGCTGTGTAGATTGATGGAGGCTGGAGTTCAGCAGAGCGCTGGCTTCTCCTTTGTGAGCTTGGAATGGCTGGGCAGGAAACTGCTCTGCAGAATCCTGGGGAGCTGGGAAATTCCCACCCATATGTGATGTAATGAAAGAGGTGGCAGCGCTGGGGCAGGGAGCAGGTGACTGAAATATCTTTTGGAAATTTCATTTGAGATAACAGGATTTGTGCATATCGTTTTCTATTAATAAAATGATGGACTTTCTTTGGGTTTGTATTGTCCATGAGAGGGTTTAATGCAAGACGCGCATTTTTGGGGAAGTCTGGACCTGGGAGTTTGCTGGTGTCACTCTGCAGTGTAAGTCAAGAGTGGCTGGCTGTAGGAGAGTCACCAACAATATTTCAAAAATAAGGGACATAATAATGAGAGTAATACTAAGCAGCACTCAACCTACGTTTGCCGGGGAATTTCTTGCTGTTCTTTGCAGCACTCAGCAACTCCCAATCTTGTTGAGATGAAAAATAAGGGTGTAATAAGGGACTGTTGGCAAGCCTAGGCTGCAGCACTCATGTACTGTACACGGGAGTAACTTATATGCAGGAGGCTGGGTGTGGGCAGGCCAGGAGTGGTTGCTCTCAGAGCGAAGCCATGTAAAAGGCTCCCCAGGTTGGAGAACTGAGTGGACACAGTCCAGACTGTAGCCTGGGGAATGTCACAGGCTGGTACTGGGGAAACACCACCAGTTGTGTCAAGGTGAGCTGTAGGCTATGATAAGTGGGGAGCACTGGTCGTTACATGGGCCATAGTCACCCCTGCTCAATTCCTGGGGGGCAGGCAGATCACTCTGAAGCCAGGTTGCCACCTCTGGCAACTAGAGCAGGGCCAGGCACTGGGGAAGGGGAGGCAGTGCAGGCGGAGAAGAGGGAAGGAGGATACCTGGGTGGGGTCACACAGGAGCACTCAGCTGGCTGAGTGACCGGACCCTGAGAGGGCAGAGGGACTGTGCAGAGGGCATTCCCCTGACATGAGGATGCCAAGGCCCTGAGAGACATTAGTTTAGTTCTGTGGCTCCCATCACAGTGATAACTGGGCACAGCACAGATGGAAATGGCTCAAGTCAAATCTCACCCATTAACTGTCACCTCTGCCCCTCCCTCAGGGTAATTACCATTCTCCAGTGAATGGCCACATTAACAAACAATTGGGGCGAGCAAACCCCTTGGCACTTAGCCCCGCCCCTGGGACCCAGGTGAGCAAGTCTGACCCCTAGCTAGTCTCTGCTCTGGTGGGTTTTACAGGGGGTGCCAAAGAACTGCAGCTGGGGATGGCGCGTGAGAGCAGGACTCAGATGAGGCTCAAGCCATGCCTGCTGAGCTGCTCCCCAGCCCAGCCATCGGCAGAGAGGGCAGCTGGGCGAGGATGTCAAGCAGCTCCTACAAGGCAGCAGTGCCAGCCCCTGTGAGCTCCCTGCAAGCAGCTGGACCTTCGCAATGGAGGGAGCTGGATGCCACGTGTGGCAGGAATCCTGCTCTGTGGGGTCTGGCACTGAAAGGAGAGCATGCGCGGGGGAGTTTCCAACACCTAGGAGGGGACCACGGGCCTCAGAGAGGATGAGAGCTGTGATGCTAGTGCTGTCGGGGGTGCTGGTACGGTAGTGCGCTATGGCTGGCTATGCGTGAATACCAGTGAGTGGAGAAGGGGCCAGGAGACGTCACTCGGCACCATGCAGTGCAGATTCTGCGTTTTGGAAATGCAATAAAACTTGTTGTGCTTCCTTTGGCAGCAATTCCCATCACGTGTGGCCAGCGGCAGTGCTGTATTGCCCGTGCTCAGAGCAGGGCTGGGTCCAGTCTTTGGCCGATGCCCCCCAGCTCATGTATTTTAACTCACATGAAAGTGGCAGAGCTTTGTGCTAGTCACAGCATCTGGCCTGTCTGTGTGAATTATGCTGCAACAGATGGTGACTCAGAGTGGGGCTGAGCTCCCAGCTCCATCACCCGGCCCCCGTGCCAGGGTGAAGCTGGGCGGGCACTGACAGGCCCATCAGATGATCACATGCCCACTTTGCTGCTGAATAAATGAGTCCAGTAAACCAAAGACAAAGAATCAGAACAATCAGTGAGGCAAAGGACCCGGTGGGTGCACAGCCTCTAGCTCCCAGCCACTGCAGGCTTTTCCCCGGGGGGTAGTTTCTAGGGCCTGGTCTGCAAGGGCAAGGTCAGCCAGGGAGTAAATTTAAAGCAATGAGTTAAGCTGGAGTCAAGGCTGTGTGGGCCCCCCTGCAGGCGGTTTAAAGCCACCTGTTCCGGTTTAGTGAAGCCCATTAAGTCACTAAAGTGGAAGAAGCCACAGTTCAGTGGATCTCAGGCCTGGTCTACACTACATAGCTAGGTCGACGTAAGGCAGCTATGTCAGTGTTTACACTACAGGCTTGTCCTGCCGCTGGAAGTGCCCTACTACACCAACATAGTAACTCCACCTCCATGAGAGCTATAGGGCTTATGGCGGCATAGTTAGGGTGACACAGTATCTGTGTAGACACTGCGTTACTTACATGGGCTGTTGGCTGTCTTGTCAATTTTCAGGGTTCCATGCTGGAGCTGTGAAATTGACAAGAAACCCGGGCAGCTAAAGCCTGGTTGCCCCCGGCTCCTGCTGCCAGCTGGGCTACAGTGGCTGTAAGTCGACTTAAGTCTGTCGTGCAGACATGCCCGTAGAATGTCCACACGGGCAGCTCAGTTGGTCTCAAAGCGAAATCAGGTTGTTTTGGTTCCATTTCTCTTTTCAGGCCAGACCTTTGGCTTAGTGTCAGGGCCGGCTTTAGGCACCAGCAAAACAAGCAGGTGCTTGGGGCAGCACATTTGCAGGGGGCGGCATTCTGGCCATCCTTTTTTTTTTTTTTTAACTCACTTCCTCCCCTCTTGCAACGCTGCAGAAGCGGAGAACCCATGGGACCCTGGGAGCTGTAGTTCCTTGCCTAGCTCCCTGCCTATAGAGCCAGCCCTGGAGCAAGGAAAGAATTACATTTCCCAGCAATCCCTTGGCAGCTATCAACAGGAAAGGGAGGGGGAGGGAGTGAGGTAGCTGAGTCATGCTGCAGCTTGCTGTGAATGGAGAGCTGGCTGCTAGAGCAGGGTGGCACTATGAGTGGGGGACAAGTGTGCCCAGCCCAAGGAGTAGAAGGCTTTCCCCAGATATCCCCTTCAGAAGACTTCCCCAGACTAGATTAGGGATACTGGTGTGACCTCATCTTGCAGCCCCCAAAGAAGGAATTGGGTGGACTAAAGGGACAGTGCACCTCTCTATCTGAAGCCTAGCAAGGGAGGTACGTGGATCCCACTAGACTTTAAAATGAAAAGTAAGGGAGGGGAGGCTCTGCTAGAGGACCTGGGCAGCTTTAGATACAGTACCAGGCATGTAGGAGGATTTGCACTTCTGAGCCATGGAAGCAGAAATTGACTTTTCCTTTCCAGATATAGCTAATATTCAGAAAGGGAATCTAGGACCTGCCTTCCAGATTTGAACACCCTCAAAATTCAGGAGTGCTCAAGCTCCATTTAGGCAGCTGTTACTTCATTTCTCCCAAATCAAATATACTGATCCACTGTAACTTGCTGTAGAAAAAGTAGGATAAAATTGAGCAAGAAATGCTTCCCAGTGATTTTTAGGACTGGAATTGCTATTTTCAACAGCCATTGGTTTTTTTTTTTTTTTTTAGTTTTATTTGTTTAAAAGGAAGACAGTGATTGCCTTGGCAAATTCCCTATAGAAACAAAGAGTGGAACAAAAGAATAATAAAGGCACCTCAACTTTTCCTCATTTATGTAGGACAGTCTTATAATATGCATCCAGACATCCTCCAATCGCACAAGCTAAAAATTGTTCCACTTTACTGCAGTTCTGTAACCATATGGGAACCAATCCTGTCTGTGTTCTGTGCACATCCAAAATTCCTGCTGAATGACCCGCCCTGGTCTGGGACAGCAGAAGGGTGCAGGTTGGGGGGGAGAGCCCAGGGCTGGGGCAGCAAGGAGCGGGGGGGAGCCCAGGGCTGGGGTGGGGGGCAGCCAAAATTTTTTTTGCTCGAGGCGGCAAAAGACCTAGAGCCAGCCCTGCTTAGTGTGCACTTTCAAATACCCAAAGAGGTGGGCATCTTGGAAACCCTCCCAGCTGGATCCATCACACCCTTACGTTATTGGGGAGAGAGTTAGATAAGCTGGAGGGTAGGGATAGGGTCCAGAATGACCTAGACAAATTGGAGGATTGGGCCAAAAGAAATCTGATGAGGTTCAACAAGGACAAGTGCAGAGTCCTGCACTTAGGATGGAAGAATCCATGCACCACTACAGGCTGGGGACTGACTGGCTAAGCGGCAGTTCTGCAGAAAAGGACCTGGGGATTACAGTGGACAAGAAGCTGGATATGAGTCAATAGTGTGCCCTTGTTGCCAAGAAGGCTAACAGCATATTGAGCTGCATTAGTAGGAACAGTGTCAGTAGATTGAGGGAAGTGATTATTCCCCTCTATTCGGCACTGGTTAGGCCACATCTGCAGTATTGTGTCCAGTTTTGGGGCCCCCACTACAGAAAAGATGTGGACAAATTGGAGAGAGTCCAGCAGAGGGCAACGAAAATGATCAGGGGGCCGGGGCACATGATTTATGAGAGGCTGAGGGAACTGGGGTTATTTAGTCGGCAGAAGAGAAGAGTGAGGGGGGATTTTATAGCAACCTTCAACTACCTGAAGGAGGGTTTCAAAGAGGATGGAACTCGGCTGTTCTCGGTGGTAGCAGATGACAGAACAAGGAGCAGTGGTCTCAAGTTGCAGTGGGGGTGGTCTAGATTGGATATTTGGAAAAACTATTTCACTTGGAGGGTGGTGAAGCACTGGAATGGGTTACCTAGGGAGGTGGTGGAATCTTCTTCCTTAGAGGTTTTTAAGGTCAGGCTTGACAAAGCCCTGGCTGGGATGATTTAATTGGGGCTGGACCTGCTTTGAGCAGGGGGTTGGACTAGATGACCTCCTGAGGTCCCTTCCAACCCTGATATTCTATGATTCTATGATCCACATGACCCTGATCCCCATCCAGCAGGGCATCTTCATGCCATCAATAGAACTGAAGAAGTGGGGGGTTGAAGCTGAAAGTGAAGGAGCTTCAGCTAGAGCAACAGAGCCTAGAGGACCACAAAAGGGAGCGAGCTGACCAGGAGAAGCAGTGGAAGCATGAGAAAGACCAGCAGAAGAGCCAGGAGAACACAGAGGACTCATGAACTCGAGATGAGGAAGCCGAGGGGCAAGACGACCCCCCGAGGGGTAAGTGGGGAAAGATTCTGGGATGCCAATTCCACAGGAAACCTAGATAACAAATTGTTGCCCCAGTTTAAGGAGGGAGGGATATAGACGCCAGCCTCACTGCCTTTTAGAAGGGTTGTGATTTGAACCAGGTTGACTCTACAGACCAGCTCAGCTGCCTCAGCCCCTTACTCAGTCCGTAAGCTATAGAGGTGTACAGCCAGATGGACTGAGTTGATACTGGAGACTATGAACAGTTTGAATTGACACCTGAGGCTTATAGGAAAAGTTTTCAGGGTGTGCAAAAGGCCCAGGGTGTGACAGATGGAAGCCACCACCCTGGCGGGAGAATACCTGCACAAGTGGGGTAAAGTGCAGGCATCACCACACTGGAGGATTTGTATCACCTGGAGCAGTTGGGTTGGAACAACTCCCTGAGATCTGTCCCCCACAAGCTGAAAATGTGGCTAGTGGTCAGGAAGCCGAAGAAGCTGCGTAGCACAGGCTGGTTGGCTGATAGGTTTTGGACAACAGGTCTGGGTATGAAAAAAGACCCAAAGGGGACTGGTCTAAGCATGGATCCTGGGAAGGGGAACCAATGGAGGTGCCCAGAAGTGGGATTCAGGGAAACCCAAAGTGCGGGGAGCAGCCAATCCCAGTAGACTCCCACTGAGTTATTGCAAGGACCAGAAGTGCAACATTTGTGGAAAAACATGGTGCAAGTGGGGAGAATGCCTAAAGCTTGATGAAATAAAGTTTGCCCAGGACAGAGGATTTAACTTATCCACCCAGCCAAGAAGGCAGCGTGGAGCTCAGGCCTGGGAGAGTGAACTAAGTGATTGACCTTTCAGAGGAAAGCAGTCATAGAGCCAGGGGGACGTGACAGATGGGCTCTCCCTCCAGGTACTGGTACATGTCCTGTTGTACTCTCCTGGGCTCAGACTCCTCTGACCCCCAGTGGGAGCAGAAGGTGGTGGGTAATGGGAAGACATTCATGGGGTGGAGAGATTCTAGGACAGAGAGACCCTTTGTCAGACCCTGTGTGGTCAACCCCACTAGATGCTGCCGGGCTGTGTGGCCTGGGTTAAGGTTCTAAATGTGAAGCCATTCATCCTGCCTGTGGCTCAGATCCGGGGCAGACACAGGAGGGATCGGGGTGGCTGGTAGTTGGGGTTCTTCAGGATATCAGCTGTGACATTCTTTTGGGAACTAATTGTATCACCGTAAGACAAAATTCAGTCCCTGTTTCTGTACCAGCCAAGGCTTTGAATCACATTCAGACTGGTGGTGTCAGTGCAAATGCAAATAGCTTGGCTGGCAGGGAGAATGAGGGGTGGTCACCCCCCTTGCTTGCAACACAAAGGAAAGGCTGTAACACTCAGGACACCTTTCTGTCTACAAGCAGACACCTGGATCTGAGTGGGGCAGAGGAATGGCTCCTACCCATCTCCTCATGGGAGATGTGAGTCACACGGGCTCAGGCATAATCGGCCCTGGGGGTGAGGGCAACTGGCTAACCCCCAAGGGGAAATGGGGTCCTGGCATGTGCACAGCCCTGGGTGGAGAAACCTCTGCAGAGGCGGCCTGCCAATGTAGAAGTGCACACTGTACCCCTGCCTCACCAGAGCCCCAGAAATATGGCTGGGTTAAGATCAACTTTGGAGGGGTACAAACCTACTCTGATCCCCTGCTAACTGCTCAGGAGGTCAACTTCCTACTCCAACCACGGGGTCAGGACACCCAGGCTGAAGCCAAGAGGTCTGACACATGGAGGAATGTGGGGTCACTGCTCTCCTCACTCCCTGGCAGACGAGGGAGAGGAGGCATAGCAGGACCCCAGCCCAGTTTCAAACCCAAAGCTTTTGGGGTGACAAAAGGGAGAAGGGCCACATGAAAATGCCTCACGTGCACCCTGCGAGTGTCATCGACCCGCCCAGACCGAAGGGGGGATGGAGAACTGCTCTGAGTTGTGCACTGGAAACCCTGCTCAATTTGGTCTCGAAGGGGGCAAAGACGTGATGAAGTAGGAATTTTTTGTAATATTTTTATGATCCCTATGTGTGCCTCAGTTTCCCCTGTGTGCCACACTGTTACCAGTGTGTTTGTTGCGGGGAGGGATTAAGTGTGCTCTCAGGGCAGGTTAAGAGACATAGGGGTGAATGTGACCTAGCTGTCTGCAGGGCCGGCTCCAGGCACCAGGCACCCAATCACATGCTTGGGGCAGCACCTGGTAAGGGGCAGCGGGGGGGGCGCGGCGCGGGCTTCGGGGGGGGCAGGGGCGGGCTCCGGCGGCACGGCGCTCAGCGGGGGGGCGGCAGAGGGCTCAGTGCTCGGGGGGGGGGGGGGGGTTCCGGCGGCGCTCGGGGGGGGGGCCGCGCGGCGCTCGGCGGGGGGGCTCAGGGGCGGCGCTTTTTTTTGCTGCTTAGGGCAGCAAAAAAGCTAGAGCCAGCCCTGGCTGTCTGAGCTTCAATGGGTCGCTAAGAAAAGGACTGGTCAAGGCTGACCCCATGTCAGTGGGACATGGACACCTAGCGATTCATGACCCAGAGGGAGGGGGATTTCCCCACCTCTCAGCAGAGAAGCTGAGCAAAGACTAAGCAGGCATAAGGGGTGAGGTGCCGGGGATAAGAACGGGTGGCTGGAAGGAGTCTGGGCTCTCTGACCTGGGGAGTTGGAACTGAGGAAGAAGGTGAGAATAAGAGACAGAGGGAGCCTGAACCTGGGGTTTACTACAGCGTGGCAGTGGTCTGGTCCGACCAGACTGGTCCATACTTTAACCTTCCTGTCTCTGTGCTAAGCTAGGGACTCCTGCTGCAGTGTTCCAGCTGTCTAGTAAATTCGGATGTTTTGACAACCCTGCTTGAGTGTCACTGGGATTGCTGGGGAGGTGCATCAAGCCCTGCAGAGTGGACAAGTCTCTCCCAGGAGTCCGGCTCGGCTGGACTTGCCGAGCAAAGCTCATGCTGTGAAGTGGGAGTGCTGCAGCCCCAGCAGTTCAGTCTAGGAGGCGGCAAGGCCGTGTGGCTGACCCTGAAGGGAGAGGAAGACTCCTTGGGGGTCTGGCCCGGCAAAGGGGTTCCTCTAAGAGACAGTTCCAAGGCTGGGGGTGTAGCAGCGATCCTGTGGATCCATGATGCCTGGCCCCAACAAGCCCCCTGATGTGTACAGTGCCTCATGGCTGCAGGGTCCTGTAGAGATTTAGGGATAGTTCGCTCCTCAGTATTTCCTCCAGCCTTTCCTGGAGCTGCACTCAGACTTACCGGATGGTAACTCCAGGATGGCTCTGCCAAGTGCTGTGGAGCTGAGCTAGGCTAAGGTCCTCCAGTTCACTGGACTCCCCACGGGTTTCCATGACTTTCAAAGGGGTCGGTGATGCCTTTAACAAACTAAGGAAGCAGCTCCTCTGCCGAGCCACTGAGCTGTACACGTTCACCCTGTCCACCTAGTCCTTTACTTGCCTTTATGCATCATCTGTGCAGATGTGGGGGTTTTCTTTCATGCTAGGAGGAGAGTGAAGGGATCAGAGGCATTGGGGAGCCTCCATGGTGTTCCCTTGCCTGTCTTTTTTGTTGAAGATCCTTTGGATCCCGTTTAGCCCCTCTGCTCCCTTGGCTCCCCATGCCCTCTGCTGCCCTTGGCTCACTGTGCCCTCTGCTACCCTTAGCAGTCCCAGAGCTGGCTCCATGCAGTCCTGCCCATTTCACCCCTCAGTGCCTGTCATCTCAGGCCTTTCAGCCAGGCTCTGGCACTGGTGATTTGCTCCTCACACTCTAATTTAAAAAAAATTAATAAATGGAGATATCCTATCTCCTAGAACTGGAAGGGACCTTGAAAGGTCAGCAAGTCCAGCCCGCTGCCTTCACTAGCAGGACCAAGTACTGATTTTTCCCCAGATCCCTAAGTGGCCCCCTTGAGGATTGAACTCATAACCCTGGGTTTAGCAGGCCAATGCTCAAACACCCGAGCTATCCCTCTAAGAGCACTGCTGGTGGAGTAGGGATTTGTGAGGCTACCTGGGCAGCCATGGCCAGCGGCGGCTCCAGACACCAGCGCTGCAAGTGCGTGCCTGGGGTGGCAAGCCGTGGGGGGGGGGGGGGGGCTGCCAGTCCCTGCGAGGGCGGTAGTCAGGCAGCCTTCGGCAGCATGCCTGCAGGAGGTCTGCCAGTCCCACAGATTCGGTGGCAATTCGGCGGCGGGTACGCGGAAGCCACGGGACCAGAGGACTTCCCACAGGCATGCCGCTGAATCCACAGCCTGCCTGCCGTGCTTGGGGCAGCAAAAAAGCTAGAGCCGCCACTGGCCGTGGCCACGTGTTTCGCCAGAGGTCTCTGACCTGGCAGATTCAGTCGGGGAGGGGGAGTTGGCCTGACCCCCCTAGAATCACCATGGGCTGGTCCCAAAGGCCCCAGCTCTGTGTAGCAAGTGTGAAGCCATTTCCAGCAATGTGCTGCAAGGCCATTTCCATTTCCAAGCAAATCCCAGCACCGCGGTCAGGGCATAGAGCTAAGCACTGGAATGAGCGACCAACAGCAGGTCTGAGCAGGCACGAACCGGGCCCAACAACCTGTGTGTGTGAGCGAGTGTAACATGCTGCCCAGGGCAACGCATGTGCTCGCGGGAGAGAGAAACTGTGTGTGAGAGAAACACAGGGTGTGTGTGAGTGACGGAGAAGAGCCTGCCTCTCAGCATGAGGAGCAGTTATGGCAGCGGGTGCTGCTCCAGGAGACAGAGGAAAGGCAGGTGGTGGGGAAACATTGGTGCTGCATCCCACTGGCATTTGAGGGGCAGCCCATGCCCAGGTAGCTCTTGCTCGGCGCTGGGTGCCCCGCAGGGAAGCAGAGAGACGCAGGCAGGTGACATGTACAATCCAGATATATTAATAGGACTATTTTCTGAGATTAGCACAGGATATTAGAAAGGTTATAAAGTAACACTGACGTTGGTTGTATCCCCTTTATGTACATACAAGAACACAGCACAACACTCAACGGCCGCCCTCCACCCTGCCCCACTGCTCACCCAAACCAAGTGTTCTGAGCATGGTACAAATATGGCTTTCCGGTAATATTGAGAGTTCAGCGCCAGCTGGGATGAACACAGAGCCTGTTCTGAAGGGGGGGGCCAGCTGCCAAAGTCAGCAACGCAGGAATCTCCTCCCCCCGGCCACACGAGGCACTGTGGGCACTAAGCGCAGATACAGCCTGGCATGCAATGTGGAAAAGGGCCATGCTGCTGTCATCCACCCTGTCCTCAAGTCAGAACCTGCATGGGCCAATGCTCCCCCAGCACTGGGCATACCAATGATGAATCCAGTCCTGGGCAGTCATGCCCACTGCCCTCCAATCCTCCTGGCTTCCAACCTGCTCCTCACATTGCTGGGTTCGTTGCTCGTTTCTGCAGGAGCTGGGCTCAGGCGAGTTCCTGGGGTCAGTGTGGAAATGGAGCCACTGGAGTCCCCGGTTGGTTTGCACAGGAGAGCCCCTTGCCTCGCTTCAACCTGGAGCAGCTGCTGTTGGGAGAGCCCCCACCTCTCACCTGTGGACCCTGCTGATCTCACTGCCTCTTCCCAGGAGCCTGTACCTAAGGTAAAGCCAGCTGTGCAGATGGCAAGAGTACGGGCACTGGGGCAGCAGAGCTCAGCCTCCCAGGCTGCCTGGGGGTACGTGCTGGGATACAGGGGTCAGTGACAGGAGGTTATTGCGAAGGACAGGCCCTGGGACATGCAAAAACTGGAGCAATGTTCCCCTGGGAACTGACCATTATTTTGGATGTATATCATGGTAGCATCCACTTTACCCTAGGCTCTTTCCAACCTGGGCACAACCTTTGCAAGTGGCCTTCCCTCCCTCCCACTATACAATGGACTTCCCTGAGCCCTCGTCTCCTGCCACCCTCCTGTCCTACACCCTCTCCTCCTTCAGGCCCGCATGCTAAGAACAGGCAGCACAGCTCCTGCCATCCCACCTCCTGCCCCAGCCTGTGTTCCCACCATGCCACGCCACCCCACCCAAACCTCTTTGCTGTCCTGCCCACTCCATGCCCAGAGGCAGCAGCAGCTCCCTTTACAAAGGGTTTCATGCATTGCTTGGTGTAGATATGGAGCCTGCTGAGCTGGAGGGTGCCTTGGCTAAGGCCACAGGGAACCACAAAGGGGAACAAAGTCCTGTCCCCTGCCATGTTCAGGATGTGCCCTGCTCTGCTCAGAACATCCTCTGCCGGCCCAGCATGCAGGGGGTTGGGACTGGGGCTTTCCTCAGCCCTGTCCAAACCCCACCAGCCTAAAGCCAGACCAATGGTCAGGCCCCAGTGCTTCATTTCTGGGCCATGGCAAGGAGGATCCGGCCTCATCCCCTCAGAGCTCTGCCCCAGCTGTCCTGAGCCTGGTATAGAAACCCCTGCTCCCAGGAGCCCCAAGTTAACCTGTCCCTCGCCTACATGAGTGTGTGTCCCCTGCTGATTGCCCCACTAATGCCTCCCAAGCTGCTGAAGGCCTCTCTCCCCAGCAAGGCCACAGAACAAACCCCCCTTAGCGTCTGCAGGCCCCAGACTGCACCCTGGGCTGAGATGGGCTCTGTCAGCTCCAGGGTGCAGCACCCTGGGGGAAGGCTGGTTGTTTGGAGGGGCGGGAGGGGGGGATCAGGCTCATAGTGGGAAGCTAGTGGCAGCTGCACCTGGCGAGCTCCCAGCCTCCCTCACCTGAGGGCACAAACCCAGGGGGGCGCTGTGGAATGCAGGACCCCCTTGCCTGTGGCACCGTGGCTTTGGCCAGGAGAGTTGGTTGCTTGGAACTCATTGCGGGTCACAGCCAGGGGTTCCAGTGAGGAAGTAGCTGCGGGGCCAGGAGCTGCAGAGCAAAGTGGCCTCCTTTGGCTACCACGTTTCCCCGACTGTCACTCGCCCACCCTCACTGCAGGCCTCTCATGGAAGGAAACTTTCTGACTGGCTGCTCATTTCTGTAGCAGAGCGTATGGCGGGTCGGCTGCAGAGCCGGAAGCAGCTGAGCTCATGTGCCGCTGCCACCCCAGAGATCATGCGATGGGTCGTGCCTCATTGCTGTGCATGGCTGCTACCAGCCCTGGTGGCTGTGCACCAGGCTGTGCAGGAAAACTAGCCAGAGAAAGGTGGGGATTGTCCAGACATCCCACTTACATCCTGGCCCGGGAATTCACCCTCCACACCCGCTGCAGGAGCTAGTACCACACCTTCCTGCTCCACCACCCCCAGCAGCTCCTGCTGCCCTGAGACCTGGGAATGGCCCCATCAGTCCCTCACCCCTGCACTGGCAGGTTTGGTCTCTGAGGCCTTCCCCATGAACTAGGGTTACCATAATCCAGCAATCAAAAAAGAGGACGGGAGGAGCCCCGCCCCTGTCCTGCCCTAGCCCCGCCCCATCCTGCCCTAGCCCCGCCCCTGCCCCTCCCACTTCCCCCCCTCAGAACCTCCAATGTTCCCCTGACTGCCCCCTCCTGGGACCCCTTCCCCTAACTGCCCCCCAGGACTCCACCCCCTACCTAAGCCTCCCTGCCTCTTGTCCCCTGACTGCCCCCTCCTGAGACCCTCCCCCCATCCTAACTGGCCCCCTAGGACTCTACCCCCTACCTGTACCCTGACTGCCCCAACCCTTATCCACACCCCC
>NC_048321.1:1407828-1497423 GCF_013100865.1 Trachemys scripta elegans
CCCCCCCCGAACTCCCGACCCCCCCGTCTCTTGACTGCCCCCTCCAAAACCTCCCTGCCCCTTCTCCGACCCCCTGCCCCCCTTGTTGTTGGCCTTTCTTCACCTAATGTCTGGTGAACTTGCTCAGGAACTGCCTGAGCCGTTCGTCCTGGCAGGCTGGCTGGCAGGGGAGGAGGAGCGGGGGAGGAGCTCCAGACTGCCGGAGCCGATCTGCGATGCAGGGAGGGAGGGAGGGAGGAGGAGGAGCCCTCTCTGGCTGAGTGTCGGAGCCCCAAGTAAGTGACACCGGCCGGCCGGCAGCACTGTTAGCTGCACGTGCTCTGCATGGGGGGGAAGTCCGGACATTTACAAATTCCCCCCGGACGCTATTTTTAGCTTAAAAAGCCGGACATGTCCGGGGGAATCCGGACGAATGGTAACCCTACCATGAACTCACTTTGACCCAGAGAGGCCACTGAAGGCTCCCCTGTGGAGCATAAGGAATGTGACTGGTTCTGCAGCTGCTCTGGCTCCAGGCGTCTCCCAGCCCAGGTGTCAGACCTGAACTTCTGCACCTGCTGCAGCGTATTCCACCCAGTCACCTTAACACAGACCCCACCAGTTACTGGGCTGCTGTGGGGACAGAGCTGTCCCATTCTCACGTACCGCCGGCCCTCGCGCTCAGTGACAGGCCAGGTCAGGGTGGGGATTCACACTTGCTTTATGGGGGACTCACCAATAGCAGAGCAAGGAATGGACTGCTCTGGCCTCTGGGGGAGTCTGACCCGGGGAGGCCCTGGCTGGCTGGACTGGGGGGACCCAGGGGAGGCTCTGGCTGGCCAGATTGGAGGGGCCCAGAAGAGGCCCTGGCTGACTGAGCTGGGGGGACTCAGGGGAAGCCCTGGCTGGTGGGGATGGGGGTACCCAGGGGAGGCCCTGGCTGGCAGGGATGGGGGGTCCTAGGGGAGGCCCTGGCTGGCTAGATTGGAGAGGCCCAGAGGAGGTCCTGGCTGGCTGGGCTGGGGGGACTCAGGGAAGGCCCTGGCTGGCTGATCTGGAGGTACCAAGGGGAGGCCCTGGCTGGCTGATCTGGAGGTACCCAGGGGAGGCCCTGGCTGGGGGAGGCCAGGGGAGGTGATCCAGCATTTGACATGGCACATGGCATTTGATGGCATCGCCCACAGGGGGATCTCAGGCATCCAGCAAGTGTGGCCTGCAGCTCCCCCTCCTGGCTACAATGGCCACTGCAGCAGCCTCCTGCCACCCTTCCCCCTGCTGGCAGTGGGAGTCTGGTAGGAGGCAGCTGTTAGGGCAACAGGAGAGGGGCTGGGGGCACAGAATGGGGGATGGGTACAAAGCGGGGTGGGAGGCTGCCCATAGCTCCCGCAGTGGGGTCCCACTGTCCGTAACAACCTTCAGCACCCCACCCCTAGCCTGCCACCCATGGTGCCTCTTCCCCTAGCACCCCAACTCCCTGCCATACTTAATCCCCCCTGTCTCCCCAGGCCCCTGGCTGTTGCTGGCTTCCCCTAAACCTCCCTGTGCCACCAACCTGCTCACATTGCCCAGGGCACCTAAAGGGGTAAAGGAGACTTTTGCTCCAGGCGGGGCTGCCCAGGACTTAGCAGCAAGGAGCTGGGCAGTTGGAGGGCCGGGCAGATGCAAAAGGGCTTTTGATGTTGATTGTTCAGTGCCACATCTGGGTGAGGAAAATGCATGCAGGGCCAGGGAAGGGAGTTGGGGTGCAGGAGGGGTTTGGGCTCTGTCCCAGCACCACTTAACTGGAGCGGCTCCGGGGTGGCAGCAGTGCACACCCTGCCCTGGCTCTGCACCACGCCACCCCTGGAAGTGGCCAGCACCACGTCAGAGAGCTCCGCATGTTGCCCTTGCCTGTGGGTACCTCCCCCGAAGCTCCCATTGGCTGCGGTTCCCCATTCCCGGCCAATGGGAGCTGCGGGGGCTGGTGCCTGGAGACAAGGGCAGTGCACCAAGCCCTCTGCCCACCACCACCACCAGGGGCCACAGGGAAGTAGTGCCAGCCGCTTCTGGGAGCGGTGCAGGGCCCACAGCATCGGCAATTCTGTGAGCCAGATCCAAAGCCCTGAGGGGCCGGATCGGGCCCCTGGACTGTAGTTTGCCCACCCCTGCTCTAGGGAGATCCCCACTGTCTCTGTGGGGTCATGACCTGGAGACCCCACTCTATATATGGAGATTTACCTATCTTATAGAACTGGAAGGTAAGTTCTGGACTCGACCTTTCATCGAGTCCAGCCCCCTGCCTTCACTAGCAGGACCAAGTACTGATTTTGCCCCAGATCTCTAAGTGGCCCCCTCAAGGATTGAGCTCACAACGCTGGGTTTAGTAGGGCAATGCTCAAGCCACTGAGTTATCCTTCCCCCCTCTCTTCACTGTGTCATTATGAAACACTTTAACTTCCCAGGTATAGATTGGTGAATAAATGTTACTAATACTGCTAGGGCCCGGCTATTCCTGGATGTGATATATGAGAGATTTCTTCATAAAACTGTCACTGAACCACCACGAGATGACGCAATTTCAGACCTGGTTTTGGTAAGCAGTGAGGATACAATAGACGAGCCAGTTGTAGGACATAATCTTGGATTGAGTGATCACGTTGATTCAATTTAATTAAATGGAAGGATCAACCAGGTCCTCAGCTATCGGATTTGATTTCCAAAGGGCAGATTCTAGGAAATTCTAGGGAATCAGAGACTGGACTGACAAGCTCAAGCACTTCAATTCACAGGTTTGGAATTTCTCCAAATTAACTGTACAAAAATGAGCTGCAATTTGCATCCCAAGCAAAGAGAGAAAAGTTGTAGGGAAAGGCTTCAGCCCCAGCTGGATGAATAACCACCTCAAAAAGGTTAGGAGGAATAAGCAGAGAACCTATAGGGAATGGACAAAGAGCTAGATCAGCAAAGAAATCTACCTCACAGAGGTTAGAAAATGTAGGACTAAAGAGAATTGCTAAAAGTCAAGCTGAAGTAGCTCTTGCCAAGGAAATTAAAATAAATAATAAGAGATTTTTTTAGTTCTATAAATAAAGAGACTAAGGAAGGATGAGGTTGGGCTGCTGTGCAGTGTGCCTGGGAAAGAAATTACAGGTAATCGAGATATGGCCCAAAAACTAAATGAGTACTTTGCCTTCATTTTCAATCAGGATGATAATAGGGAACACGTGCCTGAAGTCAGATGGAAATGCATATCTAGAAATGGAAATTACCACAACTGTGGTGGAATAAAACTTAACCAGCTTAATGTGCTCATATTAGGGGCCCCGGATAATTTCCACCCCAGAATACTGAAAGAACTGGCACATGAGATTGCTAGTCTAGAAGCAAGGATTTTGAATAAATCTAGCTGTTTGGGGGCAGTACCATGTGACTGGAGAACACCTATGTTTAAGAAAGGGAAAAAAAGTGAGCAGGGCAATTACAGACCTTTTAGTGTGACCTCAGTAGTATGCAAGGCTTTAGAACAAATTGTGAAGGAAAGAATAATTAACTTCATGGAGGTAAAAGATGGAGGGGATGGAATGCAGTACGGGTTTCTGAAAGGTGGATCATGCCAGACTAACTTGATTTTTGCCTTTGAGAAAATAAGTGATTTTCTTAGATAAGTGCTGTACATCTGATATCCTTTACCTTCGGTAAAGCAGTTGACATGGTACCACGTAGGACAGTCTTAGTTAAATTGGGGAAGATGGGGATCAGCACAGGCATTGTAAGATGGATAAGAAACTGGCTAAAGGGGAGAAGGCAATGGGTTTTGCTGAAAGGTGAAGTATTGGACTGGAGAGAGGTGACTAGTGGAGTGTCTCAAGGATAAGTCTTGAGACGAATCTTATTCAATACTTTTATTATTGAGACTTAGGCTCAAAAAGTAGGAGTGTGTTAATGAAATTTGCTGATATAAAATTTGGGAGGCAGTGTAAATACTGAGGCGGGTCGGAATATTATACAGGAAGATCTGGATGGCCTTGAAGATGTGAGTGACGGGAATGGGATGAAATGGAATATTACAAAATGCAAGGCCATGCACTTAGGGTCTAATAATAAGAATTTCTGCTGCAAGCTGGGGGCTCGTCAGTTAAAAGCAACAGAGGAGGACACAGACTTGGGTGTGTGGGCTGATCACTGGATGACTATGAGCCACTAATGGATGCAGCTGTGAAAAAGGCAAATGTGATCCTAGGCTGTATCAGGTGAGGCATTTGCAGTAGAGATCGGGAAGTATTAATGCCACTGCCCAAGGCACTGGTAAGCCCTCCTTTGGAACACTGTGCAATTCTGGTCACCCATGGTCAAGAAAGGTGAATTCAACCTGGAACAGGTGCAGAGAAGAGCTCCTAGGATGGTCAGGGGAATGAAGGAGTCTTAGGAGAGGAAACTGGAAGAGCTTGCCTTGTGTAGATTAGCACAAAGAAGCCGAGAAGGGCTATGATTGCTCTCTCTAAAGCCACCCAGGGGATAAGTACCAGGAAAGGGGAAGAGCTCTTTAAGCTAAAGGACAGTGTTGGCACAAGGACAAATGGATATAAACTGGCCATGAACAAATTCAGTCTGGAAATTACCAGAGGGGTGAGGCTCTGGAACCCCTCCCCATACAAGTTGTGGGGGCAAACAACTCAATTAGTCTCAAGAGAGAACTGAATAAAGCAATGAGTGTGATTGTGTGATGGGGTTGCTTGTGGTAGTGGGGGGGCAGGGCTTGGCAGCCCTGGGGGGGTCCCTTCTGGTTTATGTCTTATGGTGCTAAAAGCTCATGCTTCAGGGCTTCAGCCAGTCACCTGGAGAAGTCAGGGTGGGATCCCCACAGTGTTATTCTGTGGAGTTTTTGTTGCATTGCTTGACTCTCCTTCTTCTGAAGCATTGGGGTGGGCCTGGCTGGAGATGGGATGTTGGGCAGGGAGGGCCAGGGCACTGAGCATTCTCTCTCTCAGGTGCTTGGCTGGCTGGTTCTTGTTTACATGTTCAGAGTCTAACTGATCGCCATAGGTGAGGTCAGGCAGGTATTTCCCCCCAGGTCAGATAGGCAGTGACCTTGGGGCTTTTTGCCTTTCTTGGCAGTGTGGGTGCTGGGATTATCTGGGTATTTCTCACTTAGTCATTTCCCTGCCATTGCAGGGGCCTCAGTCCTTCCTTTTCTCTGTCTGTGGTATGTAACAGTCTCCTCTCCTGGGGGCTGGAATACATTGGTCTCATTGCGGTTGTTGGTTAGTGTGCAGGGGCTGGGTGGGGTTGGTGGCCTGGGACATAAAGGAGGTCAAATCAGATGATCTGGTGGGCCCTTCTGGCCTTAAACTCTGTCACTATGACTTTGTGGGGTCACTGATCAGTGACGCTGACTCTCTTTCAGGAGAATCCTAGGAACCGGGGGAGTCACTGGCAGGGGATGCCTCTCTCTGGGGGAGTCACTAACTGAGCCTCCATCTCACCAGGTGGCAGGAATATGGCATCGTGATGATCAGTCCCTCAAGCAGAGTCACTATCAGTAAGGTCTATTTCTGCGAGTCGCTCTAACTGCAGACCCCTCAGTCCAGGGAAGCCAGTGTAGACAGGGATACTCTATCCCCAGCAAGAGTCACCTGCCTGGGAGACTTCCCATGAAATCCGTTTACTAGGCCTGGTGAATTTAATCATTCTTCCACATTGAGGACACGGTGTATCCTGTCACTCCTGCACACAAGATATGGTGTATACTATCACTCCTGCACATGAGACAGGGTGTATCCCATCATTCCCGCACACTCGAGACATGGTGTGTCCTGTCACTCCTGCACACATGAGACATGATATATCCTGTCACTCCCTCACACACAAGACACTATGTATCCCATCACTCCTGTACACACAAGATAGTGTATCCCATCACTCCCGCACACGAGACATGGTGTATCCTATCACTCCCGCATACTTGAGCCATAGTGTATTCTGTCATTCCTGCACCCATAAGATACAGGGTACCCTGTCACTCCTGGACACTCGAGCGATGGTGTACTGTCACTTTCATTGAAGAAAGGGAACTAAAATTTAGTTTAACCTGTTCTATAAAGCAGTTTATAAATAAATTGGAGACAAAGAGACTGATAGGAGTGGATTTCTTTAGTGACAAGAACTCACCATGGGTTGTCAAAATATATTGGGCAGGTCCCAGAATTGCTCTGGCAACAAACCAAGATGATGTTAGAATGACAGGACATGTTCATAACCGGAATCCCCAGATGTGTGTTCTGACTGGTGAATTCTGATGGGATTGGGCTGCCACTCCTTCCAGGACACTGGTATGTGGGGGATGGGGGAGGCCTCTTGGCAACTTATTTAATAGATAAAATAAAATAAATAATAATTATTATTATAAAGCAACACCCTGCCCCCTGCAAAACTGCTCTGGGTGCTGAACAACAATCAGAAAAACAATTTCTCCTTAGCTAATGAGCAGTTAGCTTGGCTGCCTCTGCTTCAGACTGGACACCCTGAAGGACCCAACTGGCCAAAGAGGGAGTGTCCCCCCCATCACTGCCTCCAGCATCTCTGACCCCAGAATTTAGGCTGCCATTGCAATGATCCCGAAAGATGCTGACCAGGTGAGGAGATATCACCACGTCCATCGCATTTGGCTGAGTTCTGACAACCCCTGGAACCCATCTCAACCCCCCACCCCACTCTCACCCCCACTCTCCTGCATCATTTTCCCTCCTCACCTTATTCCTCCCTCTGTCCTATCTTTCTTTTTTCACCTTCTGTCTAATAAGAGTCTGGCATAATGGCCAATCCAGCATTTATCAACGTGACATTGGAGTGATCAGTAAGGCAAGCTAAAGCAAGGAGCCAGATCCCTTGCTGAGGTCAATCAGCATAGCACCCTTAAAGTAAATTGAACTATGTCCATTTACACCAGCTGAGGATCTGACCCAATAACTTAAACATCCCAATTTGGATGGAAGTTTGCAAGGTCTTGGAGAGACCAGAGAGACTGTGTGCTGCACCAATAACTTTGCAGCAGCTACACTGCCAGTGAAAAGTCACAGAAACACAAAAGATGTATTTTCTTTCTTTCTTTCTTTCTTTCTTGTTTTGTCTTAAAAAGAATCAGACTTCAATTTTAACATCAGCAACCCATGAGTTATAGTCCGTAACTAACCTATTCCCTTTTCCCTCCAGAAAGACATTGATTACACTCTGAAGCAGCATTTCCCAAACTTTGGAAAACTGAGCCCTCCCCTGCCACCCCCATGAAAATGAAATCACTTGTGCCCCCTCCCCCACCCCACCCTGCCCAACTTTTTGATTTGTAATGAAAAAAAATGAAAACATATTGTAAATCATTTCTTTAAATAAAAATTTTAAGGAATGATTTCTATTCAATATTGAATGTTAAAGATCTTCATAATAGTATCAGCTTCCTCCATTCACTCACACTTTGATGAGCAGTGAAATAGTGATCACTGGCATCAGCGTTACAACCATTGAAATGAAAGGGACAAGTCACACCTCAGCACTACGATTTCAGGCTCTCTACAGACTCAGGCAGACATCACCGCGTTGATCACATTATTAAGGTTTTTCCTCTCAAGAATAATACTGACTTTTCCAAAAATGAAAATGAGATGGAGAGCAATTGAGAGAGAACTGTCTGGTTGCTCCCCTGGGCTTGACCTTCCTGCCCCTGAGGGCGACATCTGCACTGATTGAAAGGGCTCTCAGACAAGGACCTTTCCTTTATACATCTTTGTGCACATAAATGGAAAGGGAATAAAGGAACTTTCGAAAATCACTGTCTGTGGCCAATGCTTTTGGTGTTTCCCCTCATTGTGTGTTTTATACAAGGTTCAGTGGTTTTATTAATGGTGCTTGTTACATGGAATCACAAGCCCCAACTTGATGCAAAACCTCGAACCACAAATGACTGTTTAATGTCATAACAGCATGCTAGATTTTTAAAAACCTTAACCTGTCTGAACCCAGAACTACCACCACTGATACACAGAACAGGTGTATCCAGTCACTCCCTCATACGCAAAACACGGTGGAGCCTGCCACTGCCACACACTGGACACATGGTATATGCTGTCACTATTACACTCTTGAGACATAATATATCTCATCTCTGGTACACACTCGAGACACTGTAGCCCATCAGCCCTACACACTCAAAACACAGTGTATCCCATCACTCCTACACACTTGAAACATGGTGTATCCCACCCCCACACACATGCTCGAGACATAGTATATCCCATCACTCTACACACTTGAGACACAGTGTATCCCACCACTCCTATACACTTGAGACACAAAACCAACAAGGAGTCTGGTGGCACCTTAAAGACTAACAGATTTATTTGGGCATAAGCTTTTGTGGGTAAAAAAATCACTTCTTCAGATGCATGGAGTGAAAATTACAGATGCAGGCATTTCACTCCATGCCTCTGAAGAAGTAGTTTTTTACCCATGAAAGCTTATGCCCAAATAAATCGGTTAGTCTTTAAGATGCCACCGGACTCCTTGTTGGTTTTGTAGATACAGACTAACACGGCTACCCCTCTGATACTTGAGACACAGTGTATCCCACCACTCCTACACACACAAGACGTGGTGTATCCTGTCACTCCTACACACTTGAGATATGGTGTATCCCATCACTCCTACACACTCAAGACATGGTGTATCCCATCACTCCTACACACTCGAGACACGATATATTCCATCAGTCCTACACCTTTATCCCATCACTCCCACATGCTAGAGATTGGATGTATCCTGGCACTCCCATACATACAAGACACGCTGAATCCTGTCACTTGCACTCCCTTGGGACATGGTTAATTACCTAACTCCCACTGCAATGGTGATGTATCCTGGAGCTCCCACATACTCAAGAACTTGTGTGTCTCATCAGTCTCACAGCCACTAGAAGGCTGTATCTCCTGCCTCTCACACACCAAGCATGAGGGGAAGTTTAGATTTTCCCACTAGACATGTGGGTCCTCCTATTTCCTTGCCACACCCACAGCTGGGTCTCTACTTGGTCCCATGCCTCAGAGGCTTGGAAAATGCTATTCCCATATTTACAAGGCATAGAACAACCTGTAACAGCCATGCACTGGAGGGGTGGGACCTGTATAAACCCCCTGGGCAGGAGAGGGGGATCATGCCTTACATCTGGGGATGCCTCATTTCACACACACCTCCTGCCTGCCGCCATGTGCCCTTTGTTACTTTCCCAAGGCCCATCTTAACCACATGGGAGCCCAGGCCTGTTAGGGTCTCAGTGGAGCCCAGGCCCATCAGGGCCCCGGGGAGAACAGGGAACCCCACCCATGGAGACTCAGTCACATTCCAGGGGCCTAGGGAGGCATTTAGCAAAGACCCTACCTGGCTACCGCAAGAGGGCCTAGAGATTCTTCAAGGCAGCTGGAGTGCTCGGCCTGTGCCATGCAGACTGGGTGGATGCATGCATGATGAGGCCTCGTGGGCCTGTGCCCCATGCAGAGGACAGATGCTGTTGGGGCCCACGGCAGAGGCCCATGGTTTGGGACCTGAGGGGCCAGGAGCTCTGGGACTCAGCCCGGCTTGCGAGGTCGGCGTTGAGTCATGCCAAGGGGAGCAGCACACGGGGCACTGGCTCTGTGTGTGTGGGGTGGGCTTGGCTAGTGTCTGTCACAGGGAAGAGAAGCCTTTCGCTCATTTGTTGAAGCCTGTGTGTTGGGTCCTGGGGTTGGGGTCCAGGTCTTAGTTCCCTGCTCCCCAGGGGTGAGATGGCTTCAGTCAGCACTTGTGTCCAGTCTCTGCTGACCACACAGCCTTGCCCCTGGCCAGGCCCCTCTGCTAGCACTTGCTGTTGTGCCTCTGTTGGAAGGAGCAGCAGCCACCACCAGTCCCTGCAGGGTCCTTTCCCCCAGGCTCTCACCAGTGAGAATTACAGCAGCCCCCACAAACAGACAGATATAATGTCCCAGGTGGCTCTCTGATGGCCTGATCACCATCTCATGCACTCAGCTGGCAGATGCCATGCTGCTCCTGCCTATCGCAGGGGCCAAGACCCAGTCTCGCATGCTCAAAAGCAGTGGGTCAGGCTCCCCAACATCCTGAGACTGGCTGAAGAATTGTGAGATTTTCAAAAATTCTAAATTTGGCGGTGGGGGCAGGAGATTTGCCTACTCATATTGCAGCCTTTAGGCCACATTCCTGTCATGTTTTCCAGCTTTTCTCTCCAACCAGCAGGGCTAGAAATGTACTTTTTAAAAATGAAGGCTGAGAGGCTCAGATATTCACAGGACTCCAGGAGCTGGGGCTTTGAGAAAAACACCAGATCTCAGGAAACTCTTGATAAAATCCTGGGCATTGATAACAGTGAACATCCCAGAGGAGAATCAGAGGAACCCCCAGCATGGCTGTAATAGCTAAGCCCCCACTAGTCTGGCAGCTCTAGCTGAGCCCCTCACCCACTTCCCAGGCTGTCTGGCTGAGCCCATCTCAAGGGCTAGGTTTGGGGCTCTTCAGTGGGGAATGATGTGTGCTCTTCGAAGGGGGCGACAGCAGGTGAGGGCCATGCGGGCTCTGGAGGGAGCAGGGCTATGGCTCTGGAGAGTGGGCGACAGGTAACAGCCCTGTGGCTTGAGACGCTGCTCTCAGGCTCTTGCCTGGGGAGGGGGCTCCCTGACTGAATTTACGGTTCCAAAAGCTGAGAGGTCTGATGAGCAAACTTCGCTCTGTCCCCGACCATGTGCAGCTCAGCCTCTGAGCACACTTCCCGGGCCGCTGAGCTGGATCCAGGGCAGTCTGCCACGAAGCTCATTCCCTCCCCTGGCCCTAGCTGTGGTTGCCAGCACCCTGTCTGGTGCAGCCACTCAGGTTCTGAGCTGTAATGGTTCAGATTCTGGGTGGTTGGTTTGTGGGAATGAGGTTGCTCAGCTATTTGTGGCCTAGAAGAAAGATGCCTCTTGGCCAAGTCACCTGTGATCATAGCAAGGTTTCTATCTCCAAATGCTCCCCGGGCCTTGGTGCTGGGGCAGGTTGACCGGTCAGAGAGCAGGAAAGGCATGACAGCAGCATGGAGGCCCAGGACACTCTCACCCCTGTCACCTAGCTTGCCAGGGCCTCGCTCTGCTCATCACTCCCTGGCATAGGGAAGATACACAAGGATGGTTTCCTTGCACTGAGCATCTCACCAGATGGGTTATTGTCAAGGCTCCAATCTGACACTTTACAGCCTTTCTTGGAACCATGCACGAGCACTGCCAGTCACCTTGCAGCATTTGAATCTCTCTCCTTGGGCGTCAGTGGGGACTGGAGCCTATGAGCGGCTCCCATCCTGGCAGCTGGCTCCCCTTTGTACATGTATCACACAGGACAGTTCTCCTCCCAAATGAACATTGTCAGACACAACCTCCAAGGATAAAATCAGTGCAGGGCCCCAGCAGGCTGGGTGTGCCAGGCTCTCTGAGGGAGTGACACTGCCTCCCTCCCCATCTTGCTGTGGGGAGGGCACATCCCTCTGGAGAGGAGCCGGGCTGGGTGCTCCCCAGTCTCCTCGCTCTCACTGGACATTCCCCTGGGCTCTCATGGCTTGTTTGCTGCTGTGGGGCAGAGAAAGACCCCACGTCACCGCCTCCCATGCTCAGCCCAGGGTCATTCCCATGGGTCTGGCTCAGAGCACCATGCAGGAGCCAAGGACGGGAGAACACAATGGAATCGTGGCCCCGGTTCTTGGATGAGAAACATAAGCAACAAAAAGAGCATCCCAGGCTGCCCAGGCCCATGGCAGCAGGCAGCCACCACGAGGGGTGATTTTATCCTTGGACGTAAAAGGAACCAAAAATGGAGAGAAGCAACGGAAAGAGCAACATTGACCCCACCCCGACACTCCAACCCAAGGAACCAAAGCAAAGAGCATCCACAAAACCAAAGCAAAGGGGCCAAAGGAAAGAAGGAAAGTGTCACTCACTCACTGGCTTGTCTGTGTGTTTAGTGCGAGTGTCGGTCGCGGGTATGAAGGTACAAGCAAGCGAACGGGGGTGGGGCTTTCAATGTTTTTAGTAATAACGTTTTATACAAGTTCGAGAAGAAGCATCATGAGTCAAGCCGGTCACTCTCTGGTCTCTGTCCCGCCATCCCTCTGTTCGTCCATCCATCCAGGGCACGAGAGAAAATCTGTTGGGTTGAGTGGGGTTTGTGGTCCGGTTTCCATTTCCATCTGGGTTTGTTGGCTCCATTTCTCTTTTCTCCACTCTGCACCCCTAGATGAAATATTCCTTTTTGTCATCGCCGCTGGCCTGGCCTCCCTCCGCATTGATGATGGCAGTGTCAGCATCCGGGGCATCGTCTGATCCCTTGGCCTCGTGAGTCAGGTAGGTACCTGGGCAGGGAAAGGGCTCTCATTCATCATGTGTCTAGTGGTTTAGGTGGCTCTTGGGCTCTCTCTGCACCACCCGGGAGAGGGACCATGTGGCAGGCAGGGCTCAAAGGGGATTCCGGGCTGGAGCTCACAGCTGGAGCTGGCTGGAAAATGGAATTTCCATCCTGCTGAAAATGTTGAGGTTTCAGAAAATATTTCCTCTGGGTGTGAGCTGGGAAGTAGAAACCTTGACATTTTGCTTGGGCAGAAATGGAAAAAATTCTGCTGTGGGAGAACCAAACTGGAGGTTTGCAGCTGGCCGGGAACTGCCTGGAACTGGATCTTGTCAATCTCACCTGTCCTGCAGGTGGGTGGCCAGGTTGCTGGCATTTCAATTTTCCCACCCAAAACCTCAATTTTGCAAAGAGGGCATTGGAAAATCATTCCCGGCCAGCTGTACTCACGGCGCCTGTGCTGAGAGCACCGCGGCCAGGTGCAGCCTGGAGCCCCAGGGGCTAGGTCAAGAGACAAGTCTGAGCCCATGTAATGTCCACCAACTCCCAGCCCCTCAGTGGGCACCTTACTCCTGCCAGCACCCTCCAGGCTGAAACAACCTCACTCATCAGCCACAAGTTGAGCAGGGTGTGGGACCTTCAGGGCATGGACCATGGCTGCCTCTGGGTCTGTGCAGCACCCAGCCCATCACTGCCCCAGCTGCTTGGGGCTCTGGGAGCTACAGCCACACAAATAATGACTGCCAAGGGTGATGTGACAGCCGGAGGGGCCAGGAGAGCACCTACCCAGAGTGTGTAGGACAGGAGAAAGCAAAGAAGCCTCCACCCCATATGAACTTCAAACCCCTGGCTCCTCAGTATGTAAATCGTACCAACTCCGACTCCCTTACATTAGCTGGGGGTGCACCTAGCTCCAAAGGAGCTGAGGGGGTGGCTGTTTCCAACTTACACATCATCTCTGAAGCTGGCCTAGTGTCATAAGCACATAACAGCCATACTGGGTCAGACCAGTCCAGCTAGCCCAGTATCCTGTCTTCCAACAGTGGCTGGTGCCAGTCCTGGCTTCTGTCAGAGGCTCAGAGCAGGGGGTTGCATCCCTGATCATCTTGGCTAAGAGCCAGCGATGGACCTATCCTCCATGAATGTATCTAGCTCTTTTTTGAACCCAGTTATAGTTTTGGCCTTCACAACATCCCCTGGCAATGAGTTCCACAGGTTGACTGTGCATTGTGTGAAGAGGTACTTTCTTCTGTTTGTTTTAAACCTGCTGCCTATTAATTTCATTGGGTGACCCTAGTTCTTGTGTTATGTGAAGGGGTAAATAATACTTCCCTATTCACTTTCTCCACACCAGTCATTATTTATAGACCTCTATCATCTCTCTCCTAAGATGAACAGTCCCAGTCTTTTTAATCTCTCCTAATACCCCTAAATCATTTTTGTTGATCTTTGTAATTTTTTCAGTTCTCATTTTTTTTTGAGATAGGGTGACCAGAACTGCATGCAGTATTCAAGGTGTGGGTTTAACATGGATTTATATAGTGACATGATATTTTATGTTTTATTAACTATCTCTTTCCTAATGGTTCCTAACAATATGTGAGCTTTTTTGGCTGCCACTGCACACTGAGTGGATGTTTTCAGAGAACTATCCATAATGACTCCAAGATCTCTTTCTTGAGTGGTAACAGCTAATGTAGACCCCATCATTTTGTATGAATAATTTGAATTATGTTTTCCAATGTGCATTACTTCGCACTTATCAACACTGAATGTCATCTGCCATTTTGTTGCCCAGTCACCCAGTTTAGTAAGTTCGCTTTGTAACTCTTTAATGTCAGCTTTGGACTTAACTATCTTGAGTAATTTTGTATCATCTGCAAATTTTGCCACCTCCCTGTTCACCTCCTTTTCCAGCTCATTTATGAATATGATGAACATTACAGGTTCCAGCACGACTGACCATCCCTCTGTGTTTTATACAGATATCTGCTGGACGGATGAAAAGTCAAGGGACAGGTGAATAGCCTGGTTGGGGCGGGGTGGATGATAGATGGATGGTTAGAGGTGGACAGATGGATGGATGGACGGATAATATATGGCCAATGAAAAATCTCTGCAGATGGTCAGAGAGGGGAGGATGAGTGTCTAGGTGTCCAGGAATAGACTGAATGTGATGCAGGATATTTAAGTGGATGAGTGCTCGAGAAATGAACAGAAAACGATGACATGCTGATACTAGACAGACACGGTGTGAGAGAGAGGTGATGGGAGAGTGACGGAGAAGGAAGGGATGCGATTTGGGAGCCTTCCCTATCCCGGGCTCAGGCAGGCGGAAGCTGATTGGTTACAAGAGTCTTGTGGGACTTGCTCCTGCTCTTGGGGGTCAGTGGGAGAAACGCTCAAGCTGCCAGCCCCCAGGGCGGGAGAATGACCCACCAGGAATCCCCATGCGGTGCTGTGCAGATTTAATTTGATCTGCTTTTAGCTGCTGAGGTTTCTCAGCACATCAGTCAGGTCTCTGCTCCCTGTGCCAGGTAATGCGCTACTCCTCTGAGTTCGGCAGGCAGGGGGTGCTGCGGGGCAATAGGCGATTCCTTCCCCCAGGGCTGGAACTCTAGCTCCGCATGCTCCATGCCCAGCATGCCCCTGCAGCACCCGGGCCGTGAAAGCAAAACACTTGTGCCTCGCATGGCAGTGCTAAGCCCCAGGAGGCTCTGGAAGAGCAGGGGACGGAGAGCAGTAAATAGGGAGCAATCAGGAATAGACCAAGGGCCATTGGCGAGAGAGACTTGGCTGCCTTCTCCCTCCTATCTCTGAGAGGCCAGCCGGACAGCTGAGCTGTAGGCAGTGGCCAGGCCTTACCTTTGTGCCTGATTAGGTAGTGTGCCAGGACGATGAGCAGGCTGAGCAGCAGAAAGACGATGACTGCGACCACTCCACCAATCACAGCATGGTATGTGCCAGAGGAGGAAGACATCGGGCTGGCGTCTATCCATGTGGCAGTGCGGGGGAGAGAGAGAGAGACAGAGGTGTTTACAGGCCCTGCTGAAGTCCTGCATGGTACAGAGACTCTCTCAGTGCCAGAACTGGGGGGTCGCAATGTGTGAGCCTGGCCTGGCTCCATGTGGCCCTACATGGAACCTCGAGGTGCTAAGGGCATATTACAGCACAGCACAGCTTTCCCCATGGCCATGTCCTTCCCACCAGCTGCCAGGTCCTAAAAGCTGGGAGTGAAATATTACCAGTGGGAGAGAGAAGTGCAGAGGCAGAGAGAGGAGAGGTGCTGCCAGCAGAGATGGGAAATATGATGGAGGCAGAGAAGGGCAGCGGTGGAGAAGGGAAATGCGTTGGAGGCAGAGAGGGGCTGCAGTGGAGATGGGAAATGCGATGGACACAGAGATGAGCTGCCAGCAGAGATGGGAAATGCGATGGATGCACAGTGGAGCGGCAATTGAGAAAGCTCTTGCCCCAGTGTGATGGGGCTGGATGCAGACAGAAGAGGAGGAAACTGGGAGGGGAGGAGAGTGGAGAGAGAGAGGTCAGAGCGGGTCAAAGGGCCTGGAGAGCTCGGACTGGGCAAGAGGTGAAAGCCCACCCCAGTCCCTGTCCATTCCTTCCCTCCCCACCCCATCCTTGCCCTCTCCTCTCCTCTGCCCACCCATCCCCTCCTATCTCCATCCTGCCTCACCCCACCCCATCCCTACCCACCCTGTCCCCTCTCCTCTCCTTCCCCTGCCAACCCATGCCCTAGTCTCGAGTACAATGAGCACTCCTGAAAGCGAGTAGACTCATAGACTCATAGACTTTAAGGTCAGAAGGGACCATTATGATCATCTAATCTGACCTCCCGCATGATGCAGGCCACAAAAGCTGACCCACCCACTCCTGGAATAATTCTCTCCCTTGACTCAGCTGTTGAAGTCCCCAAATCATGATTTAAAGACTTCAAGTCGCAGAGAATCCTCCAGCAAGCGACCCCTGCCCCATGCTGCGGAGGAAGGTGAAAAACCTCCAGGGCTTCTGCCAATCTACCCTGGAAGAAAATTCCTTCCCGACCCCAAATATGGCGATCAGCTGAACCCCGAGCATGCGGGCAAGGTTCTCTAGCCAAACCCTCCGGAAAAAGTTCTCTGTAGTAACTTTTAATATCCCATCATTGACCATTGTTACTAATTACCAGCGATGGCACGTTACTGACCTATTGACTAAAATCACGTTATCCCGTCAAACCCTCCCCTCCATAAATTTATCAAGCTTAACCTTAAAGCCAGAGAGGTCTTTCGCCCCCACTGTTTCCCTCGGAAGGCTGTTCCAGAACTTCACCCCTCTGATGGTTAGAAACCTTTGTCTAATTTCAAGCCTAAACTTCCCGACGGCCAGTTTATATCCATTTGTTCTCGTAACAACTAGCACTGGCCACAGAATGAGCGACTCTGCCCCACATGCTCATGCCCCTCCCTCCTACCCTGCAGCGCCCCAGCTATTCCAGTCTTGGGCTCTTGCCCAGCTCTGTGATGCCCCCTCAATCCCAACCCGCAGCCCTGGCTCTGCCCGTGGCATGCACAGGGGCTCTATCTCCATTGCTACCACAGGCCCTGCTCTGCCAGTCTCCTCTGCCTCTGAAACAGCACAGCCTGTGCAATTGGCTCCTCTGGCTGTCAGGAGTGCTTCGCCTTGGAAGCTGCCATGGCAGGTGGGTGACTACACTCGGAGCAGTTGACATTGGCCTAGTTCATTCTGGCCCCTCTGTTCAAACCCTCCTGTCTCTTGTCAGCAAAGGCAGAGCAGGGCTGAAGGGGACAGCAGCTTGGAGCGCAGGGTGCTCACGACTTAGAGGGAAACCTCAGGCATTGACTGGGGAGTAGTGCCCCTAGAGCACCTCCTGCCAGGCCCCACCTTGGCCATTTGGCACAACAGAGCACCCTCCAGGCCCCTTGTCACAGTGCCCCAGCCCCACACCAGGTTACACATCCACCTCACAAGGGCGGGGGAGGATGGTGTCTCATGTCCGTGCAAACGGGGTCTTGTGTCCATGCTGGGGATGATGGTGTCTCATGTACATGCTGGGGGGATGGTGTCTCATATCTGTGCTTGGGGGGAGGAAGCGTCTCATGGCTGTGCTGGGGGTGATGGTGTCTTGTGTCCATGCTGGGGGGATGGGGACAATGCCTTGTGCCTGCGGATGACAGTGTTTCATGTGTCTGTGCTTAGGTTGGGGGGAGAACGGGGTCTCATGTCTGTGCTGGGGGTGATGGTGTTTCTCGTGTCTGCATCTGGCGAGGAGGATGATGTCTGGTGTTCACATCTGGGAGCAGGGGCAGTGTCAGGAGTCTGTGCCTGTCAGGGGAACAGTGTCTGCCAGCTGCGCTGGGCGTGCAGGGCCAAATTTTCATTCAGTTTTAGTTGCTTTATCCCAAAAGTGTTGGCTCAGGAATTGGAAAGTCCAGGGAAGGGTCACAGAAATGCTTAGAGATGGAGGGGGCATCTGAAGGGGGAGAGTTTGGAATGGAGAAGAATAAAATAGAGGATGGCAGAGGGATATAAATAGAGGAACGGGGCAGGGAGCCAGTAGGGCTTTGAGCCATCCAGCCCCTTAACACAAGAACAAGAGGCATTCAAAATGAAAAGGCATCACTTCAGACAGACAAAAGGCACTTTCTGCAATGTGTGATTAACCTATAGAACTTCCTGCCACAAGACCGCATTACAGCAAATAGCTTAGTACTGTTAGTACATTGATTACACATGTCACTGCCTGAAAGCAATGGCACTCGCTACCATACACATGTTAAGGGCTCATGTGTTAGGAGAGAGATAGGTGGTTCCCCATCTGGGACCAGAAGGTGCATATGGGGGTTTTCCACAATCTCCGAAGCCTCTGGCAATGGTTCCAGCAGAGACAGTACCCAGAGCGAGAGACCAGTGGTATGTGTTACCATGGGCAGGAGCAGTATTGGGCTAGAAGGGCTAACCGGGAGGTGGCCTGTCACACTAGATGGGCCACTGGCCTCTTCTGCTACCACAATCCTACTTGCCACAGTATGGGACCTTTTACTCCTATGGGTTCTGGCTTTGCAGTGTGAACTGGCAAGGCGGCTGCAGAACCTGGACATTCCAACGAAGAAGCCAGGTGCTAGGAACAATCCTGACTGTACTAGCCAGGGGCTGGCAGTAATTCCTCCACTGGAGCCACAGCCCTTGTCCCTCTGGGCTTGGCAGCCATTCTCTTCCTATGTCCTGCAGCGCTCCCCACTGGGCACGGGAGCAGGGAATCCATAAAGAAATAGAAAAGGAGCTTACAGTACCTTGGACAGCAACTGGAGTGAAGGATGAAGCAGTAGCCATGGTAACATGAGTGGTGAACTGGGAAGGGCCTGACGAAGGGGCTGGAGTGGAGTGAACATGTGGGGTGGGGAGCTGGGAAAAATCTGGGGAGGACAACAACAAAAAAAAGGGAAACAAATCAACCCAGAGAGATGACAGCGATGGTGTGAGAGACTCCAAGATGGAAATGATGTCTGGAGGTCTCTGTCAACTCCCTCCTAATGCCCAGACCTCTGTACTCAGCTCTGCCAGTGCCCCCCAGTCCTGACCTGCAGCTCCCTGCTATCCCAGCCATGGGCCCTCCGCACACAGCTCTGCCAATGCCCCTCAATACTGGCCTGCAGCCCCCGGCTATCCCAGCCCTGAGTTCCCCCTTTCACAGCTCTGCCGGTGCCCCTCACTCTCAATCCACAGCCACAGCCCGACAGCCCAGCCCTGGGCTCCCATTCCCCCCAGCTCGGCTGGTGCCTCTCAATCCTGACCTGCAGCCCCTGGCTATCCCAGCCCTGGGCCCTCCCCACACAGCTCTGCTGATGCCTCTCAATCCCGACCTGCAGCCCCCGGCTATCCCAGGCCTGGGCTCCCATCCCCCACAGCCCTCTGCTGTCCCAGTTCTGGCTCCCCCACTGCTCTGCCAGTGCCCCTCAATCCCAACCCACAGCCTCTGCTGTCACAGGTTCAGATTCAGATTGCGAGCTTTTCCCAACAGGCCCTGATGCTGGGAGCTATACAATGTATAGCAGAGACCCAATATGGGTGTGTGTGTCAGTGACGCTTGGCCTTTGCTTAGCTCCACACCTCCTTCCTTACAGGCTCCTCCCAGCCTCAGCCCCTTCTTATTTGACATCTTCTCCCTCTTGCCTTCCCAGGGGAGCCGAGGCAGCCCCTGCCATCTGCCGCTCTGTGGCTGTCACATTCACTGCCAATTCCACATCAAGACTCCTTACCCACCCTTGATCTCCTTTGCCATCCACATGGACTGGCCTTTTCCTCTTCACTGTGTCCCTCTACTTCCCCTCGCCACCAGGGGCCTTTTCCTCCTCCCCGTGCCTCTCCGCTTCCTCTCACTGCCCCAGACGGCTCTGGCTACGACCATTGGAAAGTCGAGCTCCACGTCTGGATCCATGGCCTCCACCTGCCCCTCTAATGCCCTTAATCAGCCTCAGATGACCTCCACATGCCCCTGCCCATAAGCCCCTCCTTGCCTCCCTCCATCCTGGCTCTGTGCCCTTCAGGCAGTATAGCCCGGTTAGCTCCTGCTTAGGAGCCCTGGGTGTTATGAGTTCTGGTAGCTCTCAGCGTGTGTCTGTGATGAGTTCCTGCCTAGCAGCCCAATGCAGCATTTTCCAGGCATCTCTTTGGCATTTCACTGCAGCTTTCCAGGCATGCCCTTGTCCGGCTCTCAGTGTAACACAGGAGTGTCCCCTCAGGCAGGAGCTCAGGAAGTGGATGTGGGGTTGCCTCTGGATCGCTATGCAGCGTGGTGTTGTAACAACTGGGCCTACATATTGACCCAAATTATGAGCTCAACTGTGAAATGGCTGTAGACGTTCATAAGTTGTTACAATACCCTATAATGATTCATGCTGATGGGGAAAGGTACAAGGGGAGACAGAATAGCTGAATTAGTCCAGACAAAAAGGCCAAGCTGATATAAGTCAAGGACTGTGTTGAAATTACACGGTTAAAAACCGGAGATGTGGAGCAGGAAGTGAATGAGCCAAAATTGGTATGTCAGAAATGAGACCTAATTGGGGGACAAAATAATGAGGGGAGGAGCTATTCCACCCATCGCTCCCTTTTTCGGTCCTTATAAGAACGAGATTTCGTCAGGAAGAAAAGAACAAAAATAAGGACAGGAAGGACAGAGGCTCCTGGAGCGAGCTTCACCATCATGGGTGTCATGCCCAGGGCTTCCTGGGACTCAAGGGCAGATTCTGATCCCAAGAGGTGTCCTGACCACACCGGGCTAGCACAAGGGACCCAGATGACATGGCCACCCCACCGGCTCCAGCTGAATCCCAATCACCACCTGGGATGACCGTTACCACCATCTTTGATACCACCTAAGTCAGTGGTTCTGAACTCTTTTGGGCTCCGGATCCATTTGCAAATGTTTATGGCCTGTTGCAACCCAGTAAATAGTCTGGGGGCAGAGGCTTTGGTAGGGTTACCATATGTCTGGGTTTTCCCAGACATGACCTCTGTTCTGGTCCGCCAACCTCCATCTGGGCGGACTTTTGAAACACGAACAAATGTCTGTGATTTTTCCTTGCTTGTCCTTCTTCCTTGCCTTCTGGAGAGCAGCGGCTGCTGGCAGGGCACAAGTAAAGGTGGGATGGGATGGTACTGCCATAGAAACTATACCTGCTCTTCAACTCCCCCTCCCCCTGGCAGTGTCCTCTATTTCGGAACTTGAAATATGGTAACCCTTGGCCATGGGGCGGTTTCAGTTGGATCCTGCCTCCCCTCCCAAGAGGGTTGGGTCCTGCCCGGCACTCACCCCACACTCACTCCTGTGCTGTGGCTGGGCTTGGCTCTCTGCTCTGGGCATTGCAACCTCTGGGGTTGCAGCGCCACTCAGGTTCGGCCCCGCCCCTCTGTCTAGACCAAATTTGCGTGAGTGGAGTTGTGACCTGGCTCTTGGGTTGCAGTGCCACTCACTCAAATTTGGCCTCCCAAAAACTCCTGTCACCATGATGGCTGGGCCAATCCTGAGTGATGCTGAGACCCAGAGGTTGCAGCGCCTGGAGCAGGGAGGTGAGCCCAGCCAGCCCCAAGGAACACAAACGAGCTGCCACTCAACCCTTTGAAACATTCTGGCGACCCAGTTTTGGGTCCTGACACACGGGCTGAGAAACGCTGATCTAAGAGACTGTCAAACAACATGGGGGTGGGGGTTGTTCATTCTAAAAACTGTCCAGCTGAAGGGAAAGGGATCTAGGGATGCTGTTACAATGCCAGCTTGACTTCACATTTTATATGGCAAAGGTTTCACCTGTTTCCCTTCTTTTCAGTATGTTAATAGAAGGCTAAAGGGATGTTTAATGGTGTATTTGCCCAGGGACAAAGCAGGCTGAGGTCTGTGGATACTAACCACGAGGACCTTGTTTAGCACTGTTGGTGTCAGACAGTGACTCAGTGATGTTAACATCTTTGGCTCATTCATTCTATCTAAATTAATGGAGATATCCTATCTCCTAGAACTGGAAGGGACCTTGGGTCATTGAGTCCAGCTCCCTGCCTTCACTAGCAGGACCAAATACTGATTTTGCAGCAGATCCCTCAGTGGCCCCCTCAAGAATTGAACTCGTAACCCTGGGTTTAGCAGGCCAAATGCTCAAACCACTGAGCTATCCCTCTCCCCAGAGAGGACGCTGGGCAGTGCAAGGACCTGGCAAATGTGTGTTTGGGATCTGAGTGCGGGGGCCAAAGAGGGAGATTGGAAGGGGCAAAACCAAAGCCTGTGAGTTATGGGTGCCCATTGTGAGTAGGACTCGCCGTGGTGTAAAGGAGGTACAGGGTGCTGGCAGCTGGACCTGAACCAGGTCTGAAGTCCCTGTGATCTGCATTTCGATAACAACGAGGGAGGGGAGTGCTCTGCTGAGCTGCAGAGAGGATGAGACTCAAACAGGGACAAGCTCCAGCACCCGGGGAACTCAAAACCATTGGGAGCTCTGCTCGTGGGAGGCTACCTCTCCTGGTTTCTTCTGGGAGAGGATTCAGCCAGTCCAGCACCAGTCCACATTCCTAGGACTTGAATGACCTGGATACTGGAGAATCCATTCAGAGAAGAAGCCATCCTAGATCTACTGATATGAAGGAACTGACTGAGACAGAATAAAAGGGAGGCTTGGGACCTGTAACCCTGGCCTGCCGGAACCCAGCTTAAGGGGCTCACCACACGCCGCAAGGCAGGGGCATTCAGTGTGGAAATGCACATTTGGGGAATCCAGAAATCTAGCAAGCACAGTCCAATGGAAGAGCACATCAGAGTGCACACAGAGTGGTGGTTACTGAGGAGCTCTCTGAGACTCCAATTCTTTGGAGAAGGAACAAGACATGGCCAGAAGGCTTCAGAGGGGGGAAGTCATTTGCTTTGGAAATGGAAGGAGTGGAAAGCAAGCAACCATCAAAAGCCACCAGAATCCAATAAGGCTCCTAGGGAGAAAAGAAAGGCGAGGGAGGAGCTAACTCTGCCAAGGGGGAAGGAGGGGCTTTTGCCACAAATGTCAGGGGAGAAGACAAAGAGAGCGGGTGCAGCAGGGACATGAGTCAGTACAAAAGGGAATGAAATCTGACCGAGACACTGAGCACTTGTCAGAAAGCTCTCTGCACCAAGCAACACACGGACGAGGAATGGGGACAAATGAGGTGAGGAAGCTTCTGATTGAAAACTAGCAAGAGAGTCCATGAAAAACGTGAAGACAGGCAAATGGGCGATGTATTAATATCAGGACAATGTGAGTCCCGGGGAGGCACAGGGATGAACTAATGGACTTACCTGCCGGCGCAGTAAAGAAAAGTTCTGGGGATTTAGGAAGGTTCCGGGGAGCCAGTTTTTTTACAAAAGATCAAGAGCAATCCTGGTGTTACTGTCAGTTCACTCTGACCTCTGCCCCTTGCAAAATGATGGACTATTAAAGCGAAAGCTCCCTCAACCTGTGCATGGAGGATACTGAGGCGATGAGCAATAAGCAGCACTGGGAGCTGACTGAGAATGAAGGAGAAGAGACAAACTTGATTTTGGTTTTTTGGCTAGAATTCCACAGTCGGCAGCAGAAGAGGAGATGGTACTGGAGCTGCCGTGTATCTGGAGTTTGGTTTCCTGTCACGCGGAACCTCTGCTTACCTCAGTCACTCAGATTGACTCGGGAGTTGCTGAAAACTGGAGGAAGAACTGCCAAAATAATCCAGCCAATTCACAATAATGGACCATGAGATAGAACTGTGCTGGGAACTACAGGGATGGATGGAAGTCACAGAAAGAAGCAGATTTCCAGAAGTAGTCAGCATACAGAATCAGGGCCACATTTCTAAAGTTAAGCGTGCTGAACGCATGTTGGGGGCTCAGCTCCTGAGAATCCAGTCCTGGCTGTCACAGTGGGATTGGCTTTGTACCAAGCACTTTCAAAGATGTGTCCCTGAGAGCTCTTGAAAGCCAGGCCCTGCAGGTCTGGGAGCGGGCAGCACAGCCATGAAATTCACCAACAACCCCCACTAGGAGGAGCTGCAAATACCAGTGGAGACACAGAAAGGATCCCAAGGCAGCAGGAGATTAGAGTGATCAGAATCAGAACCCTGAACGGTACACGGCTCTGTTCCACATGCAGAGCACACTGACTCATTAAACATAGGCAGGGAATAGCAGCAGCGATGTCTTGGAAATGCAGCACGTGCAGCAGGTGAAAAAACCACAGCAGCCTGAATATTCACAGGAAGAGAATCCGGGGCAGCTGGCAGGACGCGGACAGCAGGTTAGACATGAGCTGCTAATGCACTGGGGCAGGAACAGAGGGATCACACCCTAGAGCAGGGATCAGCAACCTTTCAGAAGTGGTGTGCCAAGTCTTCATTTATTCGCTCTAATTTAAGGTTTCACGTGCCAGTAATACATTTTAACATTTTTAGAAGGTCTCTTTCTATAAGTCTTAATATATAACTAAACTATTGTTGTATGTAAAGTAAATAAGGTTTTTAAAATGTTTAAGAAGCTTCATTTAAAATTAAATTAAAATGCAGAGCCCCCCCGGACCGGTAGCCAGGATCCGGGCAGTGTGAGTGCCACTGAAAATCAGCTCACGTGCCGAAGGCGGCATGCGTGCCATAGGCTGCCTACCCCTGCCCTAGAGGCTGTGCCAGGGACACTGTTCAGCTCTGGACAGCTCAGAGAAATGATCTGGGGCTGGGAAGGCTCAGTTAGGGGAAGAGAGGAAGTTCCCAAGTGCTCAGCAGCCCATTATTCTCCATGGGGTTAGGGGCTGAGCCTCCTTTGTTCTCAGTGGCAGCTGGGAGGAGTCAGGCTTTTTTGAACATCTGGCCCTAAATTGGCTTCCAACAAGCAATGAAAAGGCAGTGAAAGACACACCTCAACCCCTCTGGACAAGGGCGACAGAATTAAAGCAACTCCCCTAGCCTCATTTGCATCAAGGATGAGACAGGGAGGCATCCCCTTAGCATACAGAATGGAGAACAGAGATTCCAAGGCAAGAACCGCACTGAACTCTGGGGGATCTCTGCTCCAGATGTTAATGAACCCACGCCTGCACACACCCAGCTCAGCAGTTATCAGACCAATTCTAGTAATAAATCCTTTATTGGTATCCAAAATACTGAAGCTCTCTAATTGCATTGTGAGCTCCTTCGAAGGAACACCACCCATAGCCAGGAATGAGCAGTTCCTATTGTCTAGCCTGAACAAAACAACTTTGGTATACTCCCCTGAGCCATCAGTTTACCCACAAAAAATTCTAGTGTGCTCCCTTGAACTATTATTGTTTCCCTACAAAAACTCCTACCCATGCTCAAGTAAGTGCTCTGATGCCTGGATCCAACAGCTGCATCAGTTCCATTGGGACTTCATCTTCTCCTGACTGATTGTGCTGGGGGCTCTGCCTGTCTCCAGCACTCAGGACTCTCTGCTACCACCACCACGTGGTAACCCCGATTGATTCAAGGTTCACGGAGTGGTGAGAACCCATCTCTCTCTCTCTAGGTAAAGCCTTCTGACCCTGACTTTGTGATCACTTATAGTTTTCTAAACCTGACTTTTGTAATCAAATTTAAGTTAGATTTAATATTATAACGGTTCTGTTTGTTTGGCTCCCCTTGTATGGTTATTACCTGGCAATAAATAACTTTAATGGTTAAGCTGGTTGCTTCCCTCCCTCTCTCTCTCTCTCTGCAGCAACGCTCCTCATACCTAAGCTAAAGATCCCTATAGCACCCAAAAATCCTGTGGGGTTTGCTCATCAAGTGGGTTACAACCAGAACAATTGTAACGTGAAAGTGGGGATAGGGACGTGCTGAACCTGGGGCATAGGAGGGTGGCAGCTTGGAAGTGCTGCTCGACCCAGTCTGCTGAGTCCAGGGGCACATAAGGGTGGCAGATTGAAAGTGCTGCTCGACCCAACCTGCTCAGGCGTGCTCTATTCCAGTGCAGTGTGCATGGCATATGAGAGTGACAGCTTGGAGGTGCTGTTCAACCCAGCCTTCTGAATCCAAGGGCCTATGAGGGTGACAACTTGGAAGTGCTGCTCGACCCAGCCTGCTGAGTCTAGGGACATATAAGGGGTCAGCTTGGGAGTGCTGATTGACCTGGTCCTCTCAGATGTGCTCTGTTAGTGTGTGTGTGTGTGTGTGTGTGTGTGTTCGTCTGATTCTAGGGCTGGAAGAACCCAGCCCTGGGGAACCTAGGGCCTGCAGGAGAGCTCCACTGGGAGGGAACTTGCAGAAGGGAGGAGTAGAGCTCCGTATGAGAACAAGTGACACAAGCAGTACATGGATAGAAATATAGAACCCCACCTCCAGAAGAGTAACCCTAATAAATGAGCATACCCCAAAGTAACAGGCAAATCTGGCCCATCTGTTCTGGGAGGAGAGGGCGGAACACCGGGGAGTTCAGCCTGTCAACATGTGCAGGGTGTTAACAGATAATAAGGGAGAGGGCAGACTCAGTTCAGTATCCTGCACAGAGTGCAGCTCGGAGCAGTGGGCTGCCATCCCGGAAGGGGGGAGCAATCTGAATGTCCAGGAAGCCCTTCTGAAAGTGTGCAGCTGGATCTGGCTGGAGGACGGGTGGGAGCCCCGTCCCATGGGACTGGACAAACACCTCCAAACTTCCTGCAGGGCCAGTCCTGCTCTGCCCTGGGGATGCTCTAGAAGGGACCAGCAGGATGTTTCCAGCTATTGCAGTCCCTGATGTTCAGGGCCAGCATTTCCTCCCCATTGCTGGCTGGTCCTGGTGCCACACCTGGGCTCCAGCTCACCCCTGGTCCACAGGCACCCACATGGCTGGCTGCTCTCTTCCCACATCACTATCCACAGGCGGGTAGCTGAGCAGCCCACCCCCCTCTCTGCCCCAGTTCAGCCTCATCTCTTGTCCTTACAGCAGCAGATAATGGCTGAACCCAGCCCAGGCTGTGTGGCTCCCCTCCCAGCTCCCCACAAGCAGCGCTCTCCTCCTCCTGCGCATGGGCTCCCCGGCCAAGCAACACCTATCAGCTCCTGCAGGGCTCTGGAGAGACAATCTGCTCCCCTCCTGCTCTGCCACGGGGGGCCTGAGGAGCCAGTGGGGAGGGAGGGGAGCAAATGAACAGGAGAGGAGGGAGGAGTGAGCATAGGAGCGCGGTGAGGAGTGACCCAGGGGGAGAGTGGGGAGTAGGGAGGGCAGAGCAGCAGAGAAATACCAGAGAAGGAAGAAAAGAGGAACAGGTTGGAGGAGGCAGCAGCAGTTTCACGGAGCCCATGCCAAAGAAGCAGCTGCAGGAGCTCAGAGACAATCTCCCTGAAGCTCAGCATCTGCAGTTGGCTGGGTCCATGCTGGGGCAGGGCCCGTTCCGTGGGACACTCCAGTGTGCTTCCGAAGAGCATCACCCCTGGCAGGGGGGGTACCCAACATACGTTCCCAACACACACAGAGCTCCCCAGCAACGGGTGTTCCCAACACATCTGGGGCTCCCCAGCAGGGGGTGTTCCCAACACATCGGGGCTGCCTGGCAACGGGTGTTCCCAACACACCCAGGGCTCCCCAGCAATGGGTGTTCACAACACACACAGAGCTCCTCGGCACGGGATGTTCCCAAGACACCTGGGGCTCCCCGGCAAGGGGTCTTCCCAACATACCTGGAGCTCCCCAGCAGGGGGTGTTCCCAGCACGACCGGAGTTCCCGCAGAGGGTGTTTCTAACACACCTGGGGCTCCCCAGTAGGGGGCGTTCCCAACAGACCCAGGGCTCCCCAGCAACGGGTGTTCCCAACACACCAGGAGCTCCCCGCAGTGGGGTTCCCAACACACCCAGAGCTCCCAGGCAGGGGGTGTTCCCAACACACCCAGAGCTCCCCGGCAGAGGGTGTTCCTAACACACCCGGCTCCCGAACAGAGGTTGTTCCCAACACACCAGGAACTCCCCAGCAACGTGTGTTCCCAACCCACCGGTGCTCTCCAGCAGGGATATTACCAACCCACCCGGTGCTCCCGGGCAGGGGGCATTCCCAACACACCCGGGGCTCCCCGGCAGGGGGTGTTCCCAACACGATCGGAGCTCCCCGCAGAGGGTGTTTCTAACACACCTGAGGCTCCCCAGTAGGGGGCGTTCCCAACACACCCAGGGCTCCCTAGCAACGGGTGTTCACAACACACACAGAGCTCCTTAGCACGGGATGTTTCCAAGACACCTGGGGCTCCCCAGCAGGGGGTGTTCCCAAGACACCTGGGGCTCCCTGGCAGGGGGTGTTCCCAACACACCTGGGGCTCCCCGCAGAGGGTGTTTCTAACACACCTGGGGCTCCCCAGCAGGGGGCGTTCCCAACACACCCAGGGCTCCCCAGCAACAGGTGTTCCCAACACACCAGGAGCTCCCCGCAGGGGGAGTTCCCAACACACCCAGAGCTCCCTGGCAGAGGGTATTCCCAACACACCAGGAACTCCCCAGCAACGGGTGTTCCCAACATACCGGGGCTCCCCAATAGGGGGCGTTCCCAACACACCCAGGGCTTCCCAGCAATGGGTGTTCCCAACCCACCGGAGCTCTCCAGCAGGGGTGTTCCCAACCCACCCAGAGCTCCCTGGCAGGGGGCATTCCCAACACACCTGGGGCTCCCCGGCATGGGGTCTTCCCAACACACCTGGGGCTCCCCAGCAGGGGGTGTTCCCGACACACCCAGGGCTCCCCGGCAGGGGGTGTTCCCAACACGACCGGAGCTCCCCGCAGAGGGTGTTTCTAACACACCTGGGGCTCCCTGGCAGGGGGTGTTCCCAACACAACTGGAGCTCCCTGGTAGGTGGTGTTCCCATCACAGCCGGAACTCCCCGGCAGGGGGTGATCCCAACACACCCAGAGCTGCAAGGGGTGTGCTGCATAAACCCAAGGGCACACATCAGATGGCTCCAGCAATGGGGGGCGAGCCCCACAAAGGGACAACTCCACTGTATTTGGCAGTGTATCACAGATGCTCCAGGGAGCCAAGTGCAAGGAGAGGTTCTGGTGCGTGTCCCCAGAGATGGGAGGAGACAGCAGGCAGGTGCTCCACGCCCTCTCTGGTGCCCAGTGCTTACCATTGATGTCCAGGTTGTACCTCACTACGACGCTGCCCATGGTGCTGGTGGCCATGCAGATGTAAGTGCCGCTGTCGCTCTTGTTGAGGAAGGGGAGGGTGAGGACTCGGTTGGTGTTTAGATTCAGGGGGACATCACTGCCCTCCTTCGTCCACAGGAACTCCTGGGGGCTAAGAGGATGGGGGTTAGTGAGAGGCAAGGGGCACCTCCCCGAGGGGCACACACTGGGCCGGCACCGCCCATGCAGCAGCAAGTGCTGGCTTCAGGGGTCAGCCCAGCTGGGAATTCGTTACAGCAGCTTCAATTTCCCAGGGGCCCTTGCAGACTGTGACACGGGCCTGACTGCATCCCACTGAATTGGCAGGAGCTGCAGCGCCCCTGGGGCAGGCCCAAGCAGCAAGGCTGCAGCCCAGTGAAGAGAGCATTGAGGGGTGCAGGCAGCCCTGCAGGAGAGGACGGAAGCCAGAGGGGCTGGGGAGGTGTAGGTGCTGGCGCTTACATCGGATTGCCCTGGGCTTCACACTGCAGCCGCAGCTCCTCGCCCTCCCGGGGGTAGGGGGGGTCCGGCTCGATCGTTGCCGTTGGCTTAACTGGAGAGAGGGAAAAAAGAGAAAGGTAAAAATCAAAATCCCGGGGCAAGTTCTGTGCTGCCCTCCTCCACACGGTGCCCCTCCCCCCACAACTGCAGCATGTCCCTCACTACACCCTGAGTGTGCCCCTCCCTCCTTTCAGCCGCAGAGTGCCTCTGCCCCCAGACACTCACAGCGTGCCCTTCCCTCCATAAACCCGTAGCATCCACCTCCCTCCCTACACCTGCAGCGTGCCCTTCCCTCCATAAACCCACAACATTCCCTCCCTCCCTACACCCACAGCGTTCGGCTCCCTCCCCTAAACCCGCAGTGTGCCCCTCCCTCCTCTACACCTGTAGCATTTGGCTCCCTTCCTACACCCACAGGGGGAGTGTAGAGGTTACAGAGGCGGGAAGGTGCCCCTTAATCTGTCATTTGAGGTGTAATTAAACCCCAGGGGAAGGGGGGAAGGAAACACACCTCACTTCTCCCCACGGAGGTGTGAACATGGGAAGGACCTATAATGTGGTCACAAAATTGCATTTCGGTGTGACCATTGGAAGTGCTACTGACTGTATGAACTTCGGATTAAGCAGAAGCAGCAGCAGATGCTCTGTCTAGCAGTGTGGGGCCAGAACACCACTGGGGTACATGCGGGGTACTCGGGCTCGGTTCTTTTGGAAAGGGGGAGCAATGTGGCGAATAGGGAGTCTTGTCTGTACCACTTGTGAAAGGTGGATGATTTTATGAAACTATACCAGGGAATGATGGTGTCATGGGAAAGCCGGGCTGTGCCATGCCTCTGCCAGGCCAGAGACACCAGTGAGTGATCTGAGCTCAAAGATCCTTTAGTCAAAGTTCAATGCCTTGGGACAATGGGTTTGCTCCTCCTCTGGTGAAGGGTGGCAGGGGGTTGGGGAGGGGGGTAATGGCAACTGACCAAAAGGTAGAACAAAGGAAGAAGGTGACCCCAGCAGGAGTCTCTAAATTGACTCAAGGGGAGAAGGGGAACTGGGGAGAGAGCCACCTTGCACCAGACTAGGGTGAGGGAGGCTGCTGCAGGGGCAGGCTAGGCAGTGGACTGGAGGATCCTGCCTGCCTGGCAGACAGAACCCAGCTGATCCTCCAAGGGAAGGGATATTGTGGTTACGGGGTTTTGTTGACCGGGGCTCTCCTGTGCTTTACATGATTAAATATAAAGAGCATAAAGTTGTTAGACTGAATAAAATGCATGTGTGTTGGGGGGGGTGCTGACTGCTTCACAATGGCTGCCTGTCCCTGAGGTAGTTAAACTGCACCCCTGTCTACACTACAAACGTACGTTGATATCACTATGTCGCTCGGGGTATGGATTGAGCGACACAGTTATACCAACCTAGCCCCTGCTGTAGACAGCACTATGTTGCTGGGAGGGCTTCTCCTGCGACACGGCTACTGCCTCTCAGGGAGGTGGAGTGCCTACCCCGACAGGATACGCTCAGCAGCGCAGCTGCACTGCAAGTGCAGACAAGCCCTGCAACCCAAAGCTTCCCACCTGTGGGGTGGAGATCTGGCAGAGGGTGGGTTTAAGTGTGGGGGAGTTTGAAGGATCAGTGCTGCACCCCAAGGGGCTGGGCAGCTGGACAGCGAGTTCCAGTACTCAGAGGGGGGTGCCAGAGAGATGGCACGCCTAGGGACCCTGAGATTGGGGCTGTGCCAGGGAGCTTGAAACACCCCTGGGAATGCAGAATGGAAGAGGCTTGGGTTCCCCACACAGCAGCCCCAGTGGGTGGCCAGGAAGGGGTGCTCCCTAAGAACTGTGCCACCCTCCCTGCACCCAACCATGAGGTGCTGCTTCTCTGACACTCACCTGAACCGTGCGCTCCCCCAGACACCCACAGCCTAATACCTCCAGTGTTTGCCTCCCCACACACGCTCACAGCATGCACCTCAGACACCCACACAGTGTACAGCTCCCCCCTCAGGCACTGTGCCCCTCACCCAACACAAACACTGTACTTTCCACAGCTTCACAAAGCTGCATTGCCCACCCCCGCCCGTGTGCATGGGAGGGTACATAGTGGTGGGTTGTATGTATGTGTAGGGGGATGGTTAGCTGGGGACTGGGTGTGCGTGTGGGGGGTTAACAGTGGGCTGTGTCTGTGTAGGGGGGTAGCGGTGGGTTGGGTGTGCATGGGGGGGGTAGAGGTGAGCTCCGTTTGTGCGTATTCATGATTAGCAGTGGGCTATGTGTACATATGTTGTGGTTAGTGGTGTGCTGTGTGTGTGCATAGGGGTGGTTAGCGGTGGGCTGTGTGCATGGATGTTTAACAGTGGGCTGTGGATGTGTGAGCATAGGGGTAGATAGCGGTGGGACGTGTGTGTGTGCATAGGGGTGGTTAGCGGTGGGCTGTGTGCATGGATGTTTAACAGTGGGCTGTGGGTGTGTGAGCCTAGGGGTAGATAGCAGTGGGACGTGTGTGTATGCATAGTGGTGGTTAGCGGTGGGCTGTATGTGCGCGTAGGAGTGGTTAGTGGTGGGCTGTGAGTGCGCATAAGGGTAGACAGTGGTGGGCTGTGTGTGTGCATAGGAAGTGGTTAGCAGCGGGCTGTGTGCATGGGGGGTAGCAGTGGAATGTGTGTGCATCGAGGGGGGTGTTTAACAGTGGGCTGTGTGGGTGAGCATAGGAAGTGGTTAGCCGTGGGCTGTGTGTACGTAGGAGCTAGTTGGCGGTGGACTATGTGTGTGTAGGGGTGGCTAGCCATGGGCTTTGAGTGCATAGGGATGTTATTGATGGGCTGTGTCTAGGTTGGGGGGTTAAGCTGTGGGTTGCATCTATCTAGAGGGGTTAAGCTCTTGGTTGTGTGTGCATAGGAAGTGGTTAGTGGTGAGCATGTAGCAGTGGTTAGTGGTGGGATGTGTGTGCATGTTGGTGGTTAACGGTGGGCTGTGTGTTTGTGCATGGGGAGTAGCGGTGGGCTGTAATTGTGATTAGTGATTAACAGTGGGCTGTGTGTGCGTAGGGGTGGAGAGCAGTCGGATGTGTGTGTGGGTAGGGGTGGATAGCGGTGAGCTGTGTGTGTGTGTGTGCATAGGAAGTGGTTAGTGGTTAGCTGTGTATGTGTGAGGGGGTTGTGGTGGGCTGTCTGTGTACATAGGGGGTGGTTAGCAGTGGGCTCTATATGTGCATGGGGCAGGGGTTAGCTGTGGGCTGTGTGTGTGTGGGGCAGGGATTAAGCTGTGGCTGCATCTATGTAGAGGAGTTAAGCTCTGGACTGTGTGTGCATAGGGAGTGGTTAGTGGTGAGCTGTGTGTGTGTAGGGGTGGTTGGGGTGGGCTATGTGTGAATGTTGGTGGTTAATGGAGGGCTATCTGTGTGCACAGAGGGGGTTAGCGGCGAGCTGTGTGTGAGTATAGGGGGTGGTTAGCAGTGGGCTGTGTGTACATCGGGGGGTTAGTGCTGGGCTGTGTGTACACAGGGGTGATTAGCAGTGGGCACTTTGTGCAGCAAGTTGGTAAGCAGTGGGCTATGTGTGCATGTGGAGGGTGGTTTGCAGAGGGATGTTTGTGCATAGGGGTGGCTAGCCATGGGATATGTGTGCGTCAGGGTGCTTAGTGGTGGGATACGTGCATGTGAAGGGGTGTTTAGTGGTGGGCTGTGTGTGCATGTGGAGGGTGGTTTGCGGTGGGATGTTTGTGCATGGGGGGTTATTGGTGGACCTTGTTTGTGTGTAGGGAACGGTTAGTGGTGGGCTGCGTGTATGTGGGATGGTTAGCGGTGGGCTATGTGTGTGCATATTAGTGATTAGAGGTGGGCTGTGTGTACGTATATAGCAGGGTGCTGGTGCAAAGGCACCTAATTAGCCCCTGCTCAGCCAGCCCCAATCAGGGGAAATAGATTGGGCTGGTCAGAAGCCTGGTGCTTGGCCTTTAGAATTGGCTGCACCTGCGGGCCTGAGGATTCAAGGGCTATAAAGGCTGGCTGGCCCCCAGAAGAAGGGGGAATGACCAGGGGAAGGTAGGTCTGTTTGTTGGCCGGCCGAGGGTAGACTCTGTTTAGGAGAGGAGATTATCAGGCCTGCAAGCTCTGTATATAGCATAACACTGGTGGTGAGAGAACGTTGTGTAAATAAAGCCATGGGTGCTGCATAACTAGAAGCCTCTCTGAGCTTTATTGGAGCAGCCAGTGGGCCCCAGATGAGGGGTGGGCAGAGGACTTGTCACAATGTAGTATTGGTTAGCAGTGGGTGCTTTGTGCGTGGGGATGGTTAGCAGTGGGCTGTGTGTGCATGCCGTGGGTGGTTTGTGGTGGGCTGTTAGGGTATGTAGAGGTTGGTTAGTAGAAGGTTTGTGCATAGGGGTGGTTAGTGATGAGCTGTGTGTGTGTGGATGGGTTAGCTGTAGGCTGAGTGCAGGGTCTGGTTAGCGGTGGGCCCGTGTATGGATGGGGTGGTTAGCATTGGGCTGTGTGTGGGTGGGTGGTTAGAGGTGGGATGTGTGCACATAGGGGACGGTGAGTGGTGGACTGTGTGTGTGTGGGGGTGGTTAGTGGTGTGCTGTGCCTATATAGTAGGGGTTAGCGGCAGGCTGTGTGCATAGGGGATGGTTAGACATGGGCTGTGTGTATGTAGGGGGTGGTTAGCGGTGGGCGCTGTGTACATGGGGGCTCGTTAGCAGTGGGCTGTCTGGGTGCAGGGATGGTTAGCTGTGGGCTGTGTGGTGCATGGCAGGGGAGTTAGGAGTGAGCTGTGTGTGCATCGGACAGTAGCAGTGGGATGTGTGCCCATAGGCATGATTAGCAGTGGGGGGGGGGGGGGTGTGTGGGGTGGTGAGCAGAGGGCTGTGTGTGCATCAGGGTGGTTAGTGGTGGGCTGTGTGCATAGTGGGGTAGCAGTGGGCTGTGTGTTTGCATGGGAGGGTTAGCTGTGGACTGTGTGAGTGTAAGGCATGCCTAGCGTTGGGCTCTGTGTGTGTGTAGGGGGTGTTAGTGGTGGGCTGTGTGTATGGACGGGGTGGTGAGCAGTGGGATACATGCATGTGAAGGAATGTTTAGTGGTGGGCTGTGTGTGTGCCTATTAGTGATTAGCGGTGGGCTCTTTGTGCATGGGGATGGTTAGCAGTGGACTGTGTGCACATGCTGGGGGTGGTTGGTGATGGGCTGTTTGTGCATGTAGAAGTTGTTTAGTGGTGGAAGGTTTGTGCATAGGGGTGGTTAGCGGTGGGCTGTGTGTGTAGGGGTTGGTAGTGGTGGGGTGTGTGTGCACATAGGGTAAGAGCACCAGAATCACTGTACAAGTGTGGGGGGGGCCACCAGAGCCAAACCTGGTCTCCCCACTTTTTAACATGGGTGTTTGGTGGTGAGGGAGTGGCATTGATTAGTGGCGGGCTGTGTATGGGGGTGTGGTAGGCAGAGGGCTGTGGTGGGGTGTGGCAGGTTGGGGGGGTGTCAGGCAGTGGGCTGTGTGGAGGATGGTAGGCAGAGGGCTGTGGCTGTGGGGGGTTGGGGTGGGCTGTGGGGGGTTGGGGTGGGCTGTGAGTGGGTATGGGTGACATGTAGCTATAGGTGGGGTGTTCATGTGAGGCACAGGGTATCTGTGAAGGGCGGGTCACTGGCTCATGCTGCTTTTCAGTCTCGTCTGCACCTCATCATGCTCCCGTGACACTCAGAGCACAGTCCCTGGATGCCTCCCCCTCCCTTGCTGTGGCTGGCCTGTACGTACAGTGGACTTGCAGTTTCTGGCTGGTGGATCTCTCTGAGTTCTGCAGGGACTCATGATCCACTGTGCAGGTCACCTCCACGTCGTTGTCTTCTTTGGTGACGGTGAACTCAACATGGCTGGTGACGGTGAAGGTTTTCCCATTGGAATCTTCCATCACCTCGGGGGCCCCACCTTTGGGGGGCAAAGGAACAGGTGTTATCAGCGTGGGGCCTGCACAGGGCATGGGAGTGAGTCATCTCACCCACAGGCCCCCTCTGCACCTCACCTGCTGCTTCAGAGCAAGGGACAGGAGCTGCTAGTGAGGGGAGAACCTCAGCTAGTGGTTAGCTGGTGCCCTGCAGGAGGGTGCACGGCCCTTCCACCAGTTATCCTGGCCTGTCTAACTGGTCCTGAATCCTGGCCCCGGGGCCCCTTGGGGCAGAGAATGGCACAGGCAGTGTACTGGGCATAGTGGTTACCAGTCTTCCTTTGCAGTATCACTGAGCGTCCCCTTGGTGGTGGTATGAGGAGGCACGGCTGGAGCCTGACCTGGTGTCTCAGGGCAGCTCATTGTGTTGCCTCCCACCCTTGTCCTCAGATTCAAACAGCCTCACTGTACTGGCCCTGCTCTCCCTGGTGGGCCCCAACATTCCCCCAGGTGGGGTCCGAGCAATGGCCAGGTCACCCGAGAGGTGCCTCCACATCTCCAATGTACTGAGTGCTGGCCCCTGACTGGGGGCCTAGCTCAGATCATTTCCCCCCAGGGCACAACACGTTGCCTTGGGCACCGAGTCCCCGCTGGCCCACAGGGCAGGTTCCTCTAGGGTTCCTCACTCTTTCCCAGCCCTCATTATTACCGAACCAGGCTCTGTGCTGCCTCCCTGCTCCCCCTTAGCAGACTCACAATGCACCCCAATGCTGCAGGACCCTCTGCTGCCCATGGCCATGCTGCAAAGGGACTGAGTTTTACTTTGTTTTAATCAGACGGGTGATGCTTACCCCTTTGCCCACCTCAGGCCCTAGGGGGCAGCTCCCTCTCTGCAGGCTCAGCCCCAGGGAAAGATCTTGGCTAAGGTGCCACCCACCTGGAGTGGCCGCTTATGCCCCAGGGACAGCAGTGCCCCAGCCTAAGGCTCTGGGCTGAGGCAGCCTCAGCTTTTTACTGAGCAGGGCCAGTTTCTCCCCTTCTGTTGCAGGACAAGCTGCAAGGTTCAGGCCTCACCCTGCTTCACCAGAGCTGGGCTCTCCGTATGCCCTAGTGCCCTGCAGCCAGCACCTACCCTGCAGCTCCTTGTTGCCTTTCTTCCAGCGGAGCTGGGCAGCTGGCTTGCTGCCAGAGGATCTACACGTCAGCTGGGCCGTCTCTGTCTCTCGGATGGGCAGCTCGTAGCCAAAGATTTGAGGGTTCTGGGGGATTCCTGGGGGAGGGGGCAAGAAACAGACGTCTTGTCCCTCCGCACCTCTGAACTGCCCTCCTGATGGCTCCCAAGCACACGAAGGACAAGGGCAGGCGCAGAGAAAAGGGCAGGCACAGACACACGGATTCACAGGCAAACATATACATAACACTGGGGCACCTACAGACACGTGCACAAACAGGCAGGGACGGACACATGGATATCCTAGAATCATAGACTATGAGGGTTGGAAGAGACCTCAGGCGGTATCTAGTCCAACCCCCTGCTCAAAGCAGGACCAATTCCCAACTAAATCATTCCAGCCAGGGCTTTGTCAAGCCTGATCTTAAAAACTCCTAAGGAAGGAGATTCCACAACCTCCCTAGGTAACCATTCCAGTGCTTCACCACCCTCCTAGTGAAATAGTTTTTCCTAATATCCAACCTAAACCTCCCCCATTGCAACTTGAGACCATTACTCCTTGTTCTGTCATCTAGTACCACTGAGAACAGTCTAGATCCATCCTCTTTGGAACCCCCTTTCAGGTAGTTGAAAGCAACTATCAAATCCCCCCTCATTCTTCTCTTCTGCAGATTAAACAATCCCAGTTCCCTCAGCCTCTCCTCATAAGTCATGTGCTCCAGACCCCTAATCATTTTTGTTGTCCTCCACTGGACTCTCTCCAATTTTTCCACATCCTCCTTGTAGTGTGGGGCCCAAAACTGAACACAATACTCCAGATGATCTCACCAATGTCGAATAGAGGGGAACGATCACGTCCCTTGATCTGCTGGCAATGCCCCTACTTATACAGCCCAAAATGCCATTAGCCTTCTTGGCAACAAGGGCACAGTGTTGACTCATATCCAGCTTTTTGTCCATTGTAACCCCTAGGTCCTTTTCTGCAGAACTGCTGCCTAGCCACTTGGTCCCTAGTCTGTAACAGTGAAGGGGATTCTTCCATCCTAAGTGCAGGACTCTCCACTTGTCCTTGCTGAACCTCATCCGGTTTCTTTTGGCCCAATCCTCTAATTTGTCTAGGTCCCTCTGTATCCTATTCCTACCTTCCAGCGTATCTACCACTCTTCCCAGTTTAGTGTCATCTGCAAACTTGCTGAGAGTGCAGTCCACGCCATCCTCCAGATCATTAATGAAGATATTGAACAAAACCGGCCCCAGAACCGACCCTTGGGGCACTCCACTTGAAACCAGATGCCAACTAGACATGGAGCCATTGATCACTACCTGTTGAGCCCGACGATCTAGCCAGCTTTCTATCCACCTTATAGTCCATTCATCCAGCCCATACTTCTTTAACTTGCCGGCAAGAATACTGTGGGAGACCATATCAAAAGCTTTGCTAAAGTCAAGGAATAACACATCAACTGCGTCTGTGGATGAGGGGAAAGCAGTGATCTCCTCATAGAAGGCAATTAGGTTAGTCAGGCATGACTTGCCCTTAGTGAATCCATGCTGACTGTTCCTGATCACTTTCCTCTCCTCTAAGTGCTTCGGAATTGATTCCTTGAGGACCTGGCTCCATGATTTTTCCAGGGACTGAGGTGAGGCTGACTGGCCTGTAGTTCCCCAGATCCTCCTTCTTCCCTTTTTGAAAGATGGGCACTACATTGGCCTTTTTCCAGTCATCCGGGACCTCTCCCGATTGCCATGAGTTTTCAAAGATAATGGCCAATGGCTCTACAATCATATCCACCAACTCCTTTAGCACCCTCCGATGCAGCGCATCCGGCCATGTGGACTTGTGCTCGTCCAGTTTTTCTAAATGGTCCCAAACCACTTCTTTCTCCAAAGAGGGCTGGTCACTTCCTCCCCATACTGTGCTGCCCAGTGCAGCAGTCTGGGAGCTGACCTTGTTTGTGAAGACAGAGGCAAAAAAAGCATTGAGTACATTAGCTTTTTTTCCCACATCCTGTCACTAGGTTGCCTCCCTCATTCAGTAAGGGACCCTCACTTTCCTTGACTTTCTTCTTGTTGCTAACATACCTGAAGAAACCCTTCTTGTTACTCTTAACATCTCTTGCCAGCTGCAAGTCCAAGTGTGATTTGGCCTTCCTGATTTCACTCCTGCATGCCTCAGCAATATTTTTATACTCTTTCCTGGTCATTTGTCTAATAATCCACTTATAAGCTTCTTTTTTGCGTTTAAGATCAGCAAGGATTACACTGTTAAGCTAAGCTGGTTGCCTGCCATATTTACTATTCTTTCTAGACATCGGGATGGTTTGTTCCTGCAACCTCAATAAGGATTCTTTAAAATACAGCCTTTCCCCCTCATGTTATTCTCCTATCTGCAGACACACACTCGGACACGTGGACACATGCAGACACAGGGACATACCCGAGACACATGGATATGCAGACACACACCCAGACACATGGACGGGCACGTGTGGACACACGGACACACGCAGACACGCATACACATGGGCACATGCAAACACACAGACATGCCCAGACACGGAGCCCTGGCTGGGGGCTCTGCCACTGGCTGCGGAGTGGGAGTGGCTGGATTGCTCAGATTGGGGCTGTGAGGAGAATCCAGGCCCTGTAGCTTGGAGGGGAGCCCAGGAGCATCCCAAAGGGCTGTGGCCAGGCATCTGGGGGTGGAGGACTCACCCCTCAGCGACAGCAGGGAGCCCAGCTCAGGAGCTGGCAGGGTGAGGGAGGGGATTGTGCGGGCCGCTGCCAGGCCAGGATTACACTCACTGGGCCCCGTGCGCAAGCAGGCTCTGTCACCCAGGGTGCTGAGTGGGTTCCCCAGGGGAAGGGAGTCAGAAGCCCTCACCCAGCACGGTGACGAGGGCCTTGGCCGTCCGCACAGGCATGGTGAAGATGGAGCAGGTATACTCGCCCTCATCTGCCAGCACCACGTTGCTGATGCTGATGGCCAGCTCCTTGGGTGTGGACTTCACCAGCTGGATCCTGTTATCCCGGAGCGCTGGGGCCAGAGCGAGAGGGGTTAGCAATGCTGGCCGGCCAGCTGACCAGCAGGGGTGGGTACGACAGCTGGGGCCGAGAGCCAGCAGGAGCTGCCAGGTCACACTTCAACCCAGCAGCACATCCTCCTGCCTGAAGGGCACTGCTTCCCCTCCCCCCATGGGGCACTGCTTCCCCTCCCCCCCATCCCCACGGGGGAATGTTTCCACTCCCGATATGGGGCACTGCTTCCCTTTGTCCCATCCCCATGGGGCACTGCTTCCCCTCATCCTCGCAAGGTACTACTGCACCTCATCTATGCCCCCCTCCACAGGTCACTACTTCCCCTCCGCCCCCTTTCTTTCCCTGAAGTACTGCTTCCCCTTTCTGCTGCCCCCCCCTGCCTTGGGGCACCATTCCCTCTCACCCCACCCCTCACTTAGGGGCAAAGGCTGAGGAATGCTCTCTGCAGCCTGTTCCCCTCACAGCCAGTCTAGCCCGAGGCCCAGGGAGCGGCGAGCGGGGCCTTTCCAGGCCCAGCTGGGGCTGCCGACAGTACCTCGTTTCTCCCCAAAGTACAGCGTCTGCTGGGCTGGGTTGGACCACTGCAGCGAGGAGTCGTCGGGATCCTCCACCTTGCACTTCAGCACCACGGTGCCACCTGCCACCACCGTCTCATCGGATGTTGTGGGCTGGCTCTCTGTGGGCAAACAGGGAGATGTCAGCTTGGGCTGAGCCCCCTGCTCCAGGGCACCATCCCTCTCCCAGCAGCCCAGGCTCCTGCCCTGTGTGCACTGGGATGAAGGTGAAAGACCATCTTTGGCCAGATGGAAGCATGACCCCTGCCGCTGGCTGACCTTGCTGCATGTCTGTGCCTGGGCTTTGGGAGGCACATTCCAGCCACCCCACTCCCTGGGGCCATGGCCCCGAGTTCTCATCCCGCCTCTGCTCCTTTGCCTGGCCGGAGTCAAAAGGCCCTGGCCAGTAGCCCCAGCACACAGCACTGGCTGTAGGCGGCTCCACTCCCACTGGCTGTACAAAGAGGCCTTTCTCCTGTTGTGCCCAACTCACCCCTCCCCACCACACCCCTAGATAGCAGCTGCTGGGTCTCTGCAAGGGCCCATGCCCACAGCAGGACAACACACTGGCCACGTGGGCAGGGTGCAGAGTCAGCACTAGGCTGGTCATTCACCCTGGGCTCACTGGCATCACCCACAAGGAGCAGATCCTGATTCCAGGCAGCACCTGGCACTGCTCTTTCCATAGGGACTGGTGTGGCCTTCTGCCTATGATGCATCCTGATCAGAATCTGCGCCTGAGCCCCCTGCACCCACTATGTATGTCAGAACCGCCAAGGGCAATTGGGACTGTAACCCACGAACCCAGCAGGGACAGCCTGGCACAGTGTGAATACCTCGCCCATCAGGGACAGCCTGGCACAGCGCAAATCCCCTGCCCATCAGGGACAGCCTGGCACAGTGTGAATACCTCGCCCATCAGGGACAGCCTGGCACAGTGCGAATACCTCGCCCATCAGGACAGCCTGGCGCAGCGCAAATCCCCTGCCCATCAGGAACAGCCTGGTGCAGTGCGAATCCCCCGCCCATCGGGCAGAGGCTGGACCAGAAGGACTTGTCCCCCACTCCAAGAGGGACAGATGGATGCAATGAACAGAATAATGATAAATAATAATCAACTCAAGAGGTGGGCATGGCATGGTGGAAGTGGGGGAGGGGCGCCTCACAGAGTGGGGAAGGGCTGGCTTATGGGGGTTGGAGAGGCTGAGTCCTGGGGAAGTTTCTGGATACCCTGGAGCATCAGGGTGGATGGCGCCTTCTGTGGGGTGGGGAAGGGCATGTCAGCCCAAAGCAAAGGGAAGGGAATGGGGGACCCCAGAGGCTCCCCCTCCCATGTTCTCTCTCCCCTTCAGTCCCAGATTGGGGGGCAGGATGCAGGTGTTGGGCTGAATATCTAGGGAGGAACTTCCTGCTCCAGGCCTATGGCTCCCCTGCCCTCTCAGGGTGCCTGGGTCTCCTGGCTCCCCTGCCCGCCCCTGCCCAGAGCCCAGCTGGCTCCAGCATGCCCAGAGAGTTTGGAGGCTGCTGCAGGGAGCAGAGTCAGCAGCAGGCTGGAGCAGACTCCAGGCTTGTGACAGTGCTGACCATGCAGTGGATCCCCATGCGGCACGTGCAGCAGGAGAGGCCAGACCAGTCCCTCAGAGGTAATCCATGCTGGGCAGGGGATCGGGCAGAAAGCGCCCTGCTACCCTGAGTGCAGGCTGCAAGACTCACGGGGAGTGCCAGCTGTCCCCTCCGTCACGTGGGGCTGTTAGAGGGGTGGGTCTATGTCAGGACTAGGCAAACTTTTGGGTCTGAGGGCCATATCATATGGAAATTGTATGGCGGGCCATGAATGCTCACAGAATTGGGGGTTGGGGTGTGGGAGGAAGTGAGGGCTCCGGCTAGGGGTGCGGGCTCTGGGATGGGGCCAGAAATGAGGAGTTCAGTGTGCGGGAGGGGGCTCCGGTCTGTGGCAGGGGGTTGGGATGCGGGAGGGGATGAGGATTCTGGCTGGAGGTGAAGGCTCTGGGGTTGGGCCAGGGATGAGGGCTTTGGGATGCACAGGGGGGCTGGGGGTGGAACAGAGGGGTTCAGAGTATGGGAGGGGGCTCTGGGCAGAGTTGGGGTGTGGGAGGGGGTATAGGTTCTGGGCTGGGGTTGTGGGTTCCACAGTGGGGCCAGAAACAAGGGGTTCAGGGTGTGGGAGGGAGCTCTGGGTTGGGGCAGGGGATTGGGGAGTGTGGGAAGGAGCTCCAGGCTGGGGTAGGGGGTTGGGGTGCTAGGGGGTGAGTACTCTGGCCAATGGGAGCTGCAGAACTGGCGCTTGGGACAGGGCAGCGTGCAAAGCCCCCTGGCTGCCCCTACGAGTAGGAGCTGGAGGGGGGCATGCCGCTGCTTCCAGGAGCCATGTGGAGCCACAGCACACATGGAGTGGGGCAAGCCCCCGACCCCACTCCCTGGCTGGAGCTCAGGGGCTGGATTAAAAGGTCTGATCGGCCGGACTTAGCCCGCGGGCTGTAGTTTGCCCCACCCCTGGTCTATGTGGAAGCATTTAACATGTGTGAGTGTAAGGGGTGTGTGTATGTGCGCGCATGTGTGTGTACATGTAACGTGTGTATGTCTGCACATATGTAAGTATGTGTTTATGCACGTATCAGTGTTTTGCAGTTTGTGTGTGAATCCGAGCGTGTGTGTGTGTGTATCAGAGTGTCTGTTATGGGCTGGGTGAAAACTTGTTATGGATTGAGTTAAACCCCTTTGAGACGGGTGTGAATGAACCCTTCAATTAACTAACTGTCAGGATCATAGAATCTTAGAATATCAGGGTTGGAAGGGACCTCAGGAGGTTATCTAGTCCAACCCCCTGCACAAAGCAGGACCAATTCCCAGCCAGGCCTTTGTCAAGCCGGGCCTTAAAAACCTCTAAAGATGGAGATTCCACCACCCTCCTAGTGAAAATAGTGTTTCCTAATATCCAACCTAGACCTCCCCCACTGCAACTTGAGACCGTTGCTCCTTGTTCTGTCATCTGCCACCACTGAGAACAGCTGAGCTCCATCCACTTTGGAACCCCCCTTCAGGTAGTTGAAGGCTGCTATCAAATCCCCCCCTCACTCTTCTCTCCTGGAGACTAAACAATCCCAGTTCCCTCAGCCTCTCCTCATAAGTCATGTGCTCCAGACCCCTAATCATTTTTGTTGCCCTCCGCTGGACTCTTTCCAATTTTTCCACATCCTTCTTGTAGTGTGGGGCCCAAAACTGGACACAGTACTCCAGATGAGGCCTCACCAATGTTGAATAAAGGGGAACGATCACGTTCCTCGATGTACTGGCAATGCCCCTACTTATAGAGCCCAAAATGCCGTTAGCTTTCTTGGCAACAAGAGCACACTGTTGACTCATATCCAGCTTCTCGTCCACTGTGACCCCTAGGTCCTTTTCTGCAGAACTGCTGCCTAGCCATTCGGTCCCTAGTCTGTAGCAGTGCATGGGATTCTTCTGTCCTAAGTGCAGGACTCTGCACTTGTCCTTGTTGAACCTCATCAGGATGAGTTAGTCAGAATCCCCAGCCCTAAGATAAAAGGGGACAAACAGGAGTTTGGACTGAGTGGGCAGAGGCTAGGGTTTTGCTGAGTAGTGAGAGTGTTTGTGTGTGCATGTGTTGTGTGAAAGCAGAACACACAGAAACTGAGAATAGACAGAGAGGGGCTGAGGCAAAAAGCAAGGAAGCCAAGCAGTAGCCAGTGAACACAGTGGGTATCTCTCCACTGCAATTAAAACCTGCGGTTGGCCTGTGCCAGCTGACTTGGGCTCACAGCGCTTGGGCTAAGGGGATGTTTAATTGCAGTGTAGACTTCCAGGCTCTGGCTGGAGCCTGGGCTCTAAGACCCTGCAAGGTGGAAGGGGCCCAGAGCTCAGGCTGCAGCCCAAGCCAGATCCCCCAGGCCACAGTTAAACAGGCCCTTAGCCTGAGCCTCACAAGCCCCAGTCAGCTGGCAGAGGCCAGCCAAGGGTGTCTAACTGTGGTGCAGACATACCCAGTGTGACCCTGGAAGAAGCTAGAGGGAGAACTTTGGGGTCTGTTTGCTAAAGAGGCTTGAAGCTCCTCCCTGCTTTTCAATTCTTTGTGTTCAGAGTACAGGATTTTTTACATTCTTTGAAATAAACAAAACGGCATCACAGAAATAGCTATCACCAATTTCTACTCCCACCATCCCCACGACCCCAAACTTTGACTAGCCGCTCAGGTCAAAAAGGGGTAACAGCCAGTGTCGGTGCAAGTGTGTGTCAGTGTGTGTGTGTATCAGTGCATGTGCATGTGGATGTTCACGTGCAAGCTAGGGAGTGTCTCAAAATGGCTTGACCTGGCCGGCCACTCTGGGATGACCCTGGCGAGGGGATGGGGCTGATTGGGCAGGGTCTATCTATGGCTATTAGCCAAGATGGTCAGGGATGTTACCTCTTGTCCCAGGTATCCCTAAACCTTGGATTGCCAGAAACTGAGACTGGATGACAGGGTATGGATCACTTAATAATTACCCTGTTCTGTTCATTCCCTCTAAAGCATCTGGCACCAGCCACTGTCAGATGACAGGATGATACTGGACTAGATGGACCATTGGCCTGACCCAGTATGGCCATTCTTATGTTCTTATGACATGGTCTCCTTGCAAATCAAGCACCACCCAGAGTGATCTCTGGTGATGTACTTAACGTGGTGTGGTTGTATAGTCAGTTTATGTCCATCGCTGGCCGTCTTGTCACGTCACCAAAGCTTTTGATGCCCCATGATCATGGGCCACACAGCGGCATTCCTTGGTACGCACACTTTGTAATTCGTTGGTCTTCCATTCTAATAACATATCCTCACAACAGCAAGGGCAAAACTGGAGTGGCCTATGTGTCACGGGTGCTAATCAAACCTGAGTGTCAAATCCACTCAAACAGAGGAGGCAGCTTTGCCCTTAGTCCGTGGGTATAAAAGTTTTCATGACTTTATTTAGGAGAGGCCAGTGTTAGCTGAAACTGACCATAAACCACTCATTGCCATTTCCAGAAGGGACCTGGTCACTCCAAGAATACAGAGGTGAATTTGTAAGTTACAAATGTGTCATTTGCAAATTGGATAAAACCTGGGAGAGATTGGGTGGCTGCAGACATACTCTCCAGAGCAGTTGACAAAGAGCAGTGGAGCAAAGATCAGAGGTAGATTTTGTACGTCATTCTGATAAACAAAACCTGGACGAAATGTGGACTGTGATTGCCAGAGCAACTGCTCAGCATTACACTTTACAAAAAGTAATCAAGGCTATCAGCACCAGGTGGCTGGGACAGCATATTCCAGCCCCTATTAGCAATTCCAGGGGAGCTCTCAATACTAAAAGGGATTTTGCTTAAAGGCAGCATGATAGTGATTCCTAAGGTGTTACAGAAAAAATATACTACAAAGGATACATGAAGGTCAGGGCCAGCTCCAGGCACCAGCGCAGCAAGCAGGTGCTTGGGGCGGCCACGGGGAAGGGGCGGCACGTCCGGCTCTTCGGCGGCGGGTCCCTCGGTCCCTCTTGGAGTGAAGGACCTGCCGCCGAAGAAGAAAGCGGTGCGGTGGAGCTGCCGCCAAAGTGCCGCCGATCGCGATCGCGGCTTCCCCCCGCCCCCCCCCCCACCGCTTGGGGCGGCAAAAACCCTGGAGCCGGCCCTGATGAAGGTCATTTAGAGCAGTGGTTCTCAACCTGTCCAGACTACTGTGACTCTTTCAGGAGTCTGATTTGTCTTGCATGCCCCAACTTTCACCTCACTTAACAATTACTTGCTTACAAAATCAGATATAAAAACACAAAAGGGTCACAGCCCGCTGTTACTGAACAATTACTGACTTTCTCATTTTTACCATAGAATTATAAAATACATTGATTGGAATATGAATATTGTACTTATATTTCAGTGTGATACATGAGCCTGTTTTCACTTGAGAGCCTTGGCTGAAGCCCAAACCCAGGCAGCGCGGCTGAAGCATGTAACTTAATTTCGCGGGGCCCCCTGTGGCGGAAAACCCTGGGCAATTGTCCTGCTTGCTACCCCCTAATGCCGGCCCTGCACTTCCAACCGCCCCCCGCAAACCCATCCCTTGACACCCGCCCCCTGGGGCAGCAATCCCCAGGTTGAGATCCACTATCTAGATCAGTTGAGTACGCCCAGGGAGACCTTTGAGTACCCCCAAGGGTACATGTACCCCTTGTTCAGAACCACTAATTTCGAGATTGAAAAATCTAAGAGAAAGGCCAGAGACATTTTAAACTGGCCTCAAATGAACAGCGACATCAAGAACATTGTTAAGGCTTGTTGTATATATTGAAAATAAAGGACATGTCAGGAGAAAGAGCCCATGCTGGTGGGCTTCCCTGGAACAACATAGGCAGAGATTTATTGACAGGAAACATTATGTACTTTTCCTAGATATTATTCCCACTTCCCTGAGACAGCCGTACTAGAAGATGCTACCGCTAATCAGGTGGCTGTGCACATCACATCTGGTTTTACTCATCATGGCATATCTTACACAGTAACCTATGTCAATGGGCTGCAGTTTAGTGGGCATGAGTTTAAGCAGTTTGCAGTGAAGTTTGGGTTTGGACATGTAACAGCTAGTCCCCATGATCCCCAATCCAACGAGATAGTGGAAAATGGTGTCAAAATAATAAAGCACCTACCGAAAGAAGCGACGGAGTCAGACTTTGATCCACATTTAGCGCTGTTAAATTACAGAATAGCACCAATGAAGCCTGGAGTTATCACCTGCTGACATTCTGTTCCACAGCAAATTGAAAACAGAATGCCTGCACTGTTAGAAACTGAGGTCAAAGTCGCTGGGGACTTGCAGACATATATAGAGATAGAGAAGGCCAAACAAAACCTCAGTATGTTTTGGCGTCCCAGGAGCTGCCCCCCACTTCATGGAAATGAGGCTGTCTCTCTATGATGAGGAACAATGGCCGCAAACAGCAGTGGGGTCACAAAAGGGCATGCTGCGATTTTATGAGGCTGTCACCCCAGATGGACATGTACTGCAGAGGAGCAGGTAACACCTTCTCCAAATCCCAGGAGGGAGGGAGACAAAAGGGTGCACAGTCGGCCATTTGCCTAAGAGGGTCTTAGACAGGAACAATCACAGCAGGGTCAGACAATGGAGACCCAGTATGTGGCACAGCGAGAGCAAGGGGCCTTGCGGTCTTGTAGGGTGACCAGATGTTCCAATTTTGTATTTCCTATTACCCCCCCACCCCCTGTCCTGATTTTTCACACTTGCTGTCTGGTCACCCTACCGTCTCCTGAAAGCAGCAGTGCGGATGTTCCAGGGGAGCCCCCAGGTCTAGGCAGCAGCACAGGGCACCTCACAGACTCACTGAACGTTGTTAGTTAGTTTAGTTCTCAGGCGGGTTATTGGTATTTGTAATTGTGTGTTGTATCTGTGACACTGGCAGGCCAGGTGCCAGCTCATGCCAAGTTCCCCAGGCCTAGGGTTACCATATTTCAGCAAGCAAAAAAGAGGACGGGAGGAGCCCCGCCCACTTCCCGCCCCCCCCAGAACCCCCAACCCTCCCCCCGTTCCTTGTCCCCTGACTGCCCCCTCCTGGGACCCCTGCCCCTAACTGCCCCCCAGGACTCCACTCCCTATCTAAGCCTCCCTGCCTCTTGTCCCCTGACTGCCCCAACCCTTATCCACACCCCACCCCCAGACAGACCCCTGGGACTCCCACGCCCCATCCAACCACTCCCCACCCCCTGACAGCCCCCCCCCAGAACTCCCAACCCATCTAAACCCCTCTGCTCCCTGTCCCCTGACTGCTCCGATCCCTCTCCCCACTCCTGCCCCCTGACCGCTCCCCCCCAGAACTCCCAGCCCCCTACCCCCCGCTCCTTGTCCCCTGACTGCCCCCTCCTGGGACCCCTGCTCCTAACTGCCCTCCAGAACCCCACCCCCTACCTAAGACTCCCTGTTCCTTGTCCCCTAACTGCCCCCTCCTAAGACCCCCCCCAACTGCCCCCCAGGACCCTACCCCCTACCTGTACCCTGACTGCCCAAAACTTTCTCCATTCCCCCCAAAAAGCCCCCCCCCCGTTTCTTGACTGCCCCCTCCAGAACCTTCCTGCCCCCTGGCCCCCTTACCCTGCTGCTCAGAACAGGGTGTTGGGCTCTGTGCGAGCCGGACACGTGGCTACGCTCCCCAGCACAACAAAACCCGGTCCCTGGCCCTGCACAGTGCTGCCGGACCGGGCTGCAGGGGAGAGCTACCCTTGTATCAGCACAAAGTGCTCTCGCTCCCGTTTTGCTACGCTGCATGGCAGAAACCGCTCCCAGTTGCAAAAGGGGAGGGCTGCACTTTGTGCTGAGACACTTGCTCAGAATGCAGGGCGGAGCTCCTCTACAGCTGCTCCTGAGTCCAGCCCCGGACTTTCCTGCAGCCCTCCCAGCCGCTCGCTCTGCTCTGCCGGGGGAGGGGGGAAATCCCGGACATTTTGAGTTATTTACAAATTCCCCCCGGACGCTATTTTTAGCACAAAAAGGAGGACATGTCCGGGTAAATCCGGACGAATGGTAACCCTACCCAGGCCTCAAGAGAACCCTGAGGAATGCAGAGCTGGAACCCTTCAGTCTCTGCAAATGGACACCGAAGCTGGAGCCCCAGCCCACCCAGGCAGGTGCTGAGCTGTGATCAGTGTGGCAGAGAGGCTAATAACTGAACAAGCAGCGAGTCTGTGTTAACATAGCCTCCCTGCCTGCACCTCCTGTTCCAGCACCTAGTATGCTTGCAGTTTCGATGGTAAGCTCCATGAGGTGAGACTGTCATGTGCGCTATGTTTATGCAGCGCCCAGCACAAAGGAGCCCCAGCCTGCCTGAGGCCTCTAGGGGCTACTGCAATGTAATGTTATAATTACACACAACAAATCTATGTTACAAGAATGTCACTTCAGCTGCAAGTCAAACACTCAGGAGTTAAGAAATGCCAGATCCACAGCTGCCGCTGTCCTGATCCTGTGCACCGAGGAGGCAGGGGCCTGTGGGAAAGAGTGTGTAATCTGGCTGGGTCATGATGCCTACATACAATGGGCAGCAATAATGGGCACACACAACCCTAAATCGGGTAGTTTTCTAACATCTGAGTGCTTGGATTGGTGACCTACTTTATACCAGTTAATGGCCTTTATTGCAAAATGGAATTTCCTAAGTTTATTTAAAAGGAAAGAAGGGAGAAAAACTCTATCATGTGCAACTGCAACAGCCCCCCAAGTCCTGCAACAACCTTCCCCATCATGCTATACCCCTCCCACAACAACCTTCCTGCAACAACCCCACCATCGTGTATCAGTGGCGGGGCTTAAACCAACTGCTGCCGTGTGGGGTATGCCTACACAGCATTTGGGAGTGAGCCTCAAGAGACTTGTGGGGGGTCAACAGACTTGGAGTAGTAGGGCGCATGCTAGTGTTCTAAAGACAGCACTTTGAAGTTGTAGCTCAGACTCTGAAGCCCACCCCTCTCCCTAGGCCATGTGCAGGCCTAGAGAGAGGTTGGAGCAGGCCCAGCCTGGTTCTCCCCCATTCTACAGTCACTCCAACAGCAAACAGGCATTCCCAGCATAGTGTGTGTTGCAGCTGCTGCTTTGAATGCTCCTTAGAATGCTCATGTTCCATGCTTAGTTTGGCAATTGCCAGCATGTCCTTGAGGGATGCAAGAAACAGAAGAAACAACGAGGAGTCCTTGTGGCACCTTAGAGACTAACAAATGTATTTGGGCATACAGACTAACACAGCTACCACTTTAAAAGAAACAGAAGGTAAATGGTATTTTTAAACAGTAAAACCGGAATAGAATTGCATCTCAGAAAGAAAAGGCACTTCCCTAGGACTCTGATATGTCAAATTTTATGGAACAATGGCTCCATAATGGGTTTCTGGAAAATAGATAACTTGATAACTATTTTTGATGAGATTACAAGTTTGGTTGATAAAGGTAATAGTGTTGATGTAATAGACTTAGACTTCTTTAAGGTGTTTGCCTTGGTACCAACACTTTGATTAAAAAAATGAGAACAATAGAAAGTTAACACTGCCCACATGAAATGGATTAAAAGCTGGCTAAGTGATACATCTCCAAATGTAATTTAAAACAGTGACCCATCATTGAGTGCGTGAGCTTCTAGCGAAGTCCCGCAGGGATCAGTTCTTGGCCCTATGCTATTTTAACATTTCTTCCAGGTCATTGATCGCAAACATAAAATCATCACTGATAAAGCTTGCAGATGACAAAAAAATTGGGGAGTGGTAAATAATGAAAAGGACAGGTCACCGACCCAGCAATCCGGATCACTTGTTAAGCTGTGCACAAGCAAACAATATGCACTTTAATGCATCCAGATGTAAAAGTATACATCTAGGAACAAAGAATGAAGGCCATACTTACATGGGGAGGCTCTATCCTAGGAAGCAGTGACTCTAAAAAAGATTTGGGGCTCACAGTGGATAATCAGCTGAACATGAGCTCCCACTGTGATGCTGTGGCCAAATGAAATTGATGAGATCCTGGGATGCATAAACAGGTAGACTCTCGAGTAGGAGTAGAGAGGTTATTTTACCTCTGTATTTGGCGCTTGTGTGACTGCTGCTGGATCCTGTGTCCAGTTCTGGTGCCCACAATTCAATTAGGATGTTGATAAATTGGAGACGGTTCAGAAAAGAGCCACAAGAACAATTTAAGGATAAGAAGACATATCTTATAGTGACAGACTCCAGGAGCTCAGTCTATTTAGCTTAACAAAGAGAAGGTGAAGGGGTGACTTGATCACAGTCTGTAAGTACTTACATGAGGAACAAACATTTGATAATGGGCTCTTCAGTCTAGCAGAGAAAGGTAAAACACAATCCAATGGCTGGATGTTGAAACTAGACAAATTGAGACTCGAAATAAGGTGTAAATTTTCTAGAATGGGAGTAATTAACAGCTCAGTTGGAACAACATATGGAGGATTGTGGTGGATTCTCTCTCCTGGGTAGGTTTTAAATCAAGAAGGGATGTTTCTCTAACAGATTTGCTTCAGGAATTATTTGGGGGCAGGTCTCTGGCCTGTGTTATGCAGGCGTCAGACTAGATGATCACAGTGGTCCTTTCTGACCTGGAAATCAAGGAATTTCAAAGGCCCACTGCAAATAATGGAGGTTAGAAGCTAATCAAAGAAGAGGTCCCAAGAAAGTGTTAGGCCACCTACATCTATCCAGGGTCATGACCAGCTCCCTCACCCAGCTGGAGCAAGGCAGACAGGGAGCTGCTCAGCCCAGAGCCAAGCAGTGACCACATGTCAAACAAAGGATCCCACACGAGTCCTCCTAGAATACTGTGGAGTCTGCAACCCCTGGGACAGGACCTGGGTTGCTCCCAAGTCTCCCAGGATGGGCATTAAGCCTGGCTGAGGACAGCCCGATGACGAGAGCATCAAAACAACTGGGACTGGGAGGGTGCTACCTCCAGCCCTCCCAGGCACCCCCCTGGTTGGGCCTCATGCACAAGGGGAGCACGCACCATGGAGGCAGAGGGGCAGCTTGTGCATCGGAAGCCAGAGGCAGAGGCAGACTCTCAGCCCTGTCTGGAACACTGATCAAGCCAGGGCCCAGCCAGGGAGGCAGATGAGGGAATTTATCAGCCACGGTGATATGAGAGAACAAGAACGGTGGGCTGGGTCGACGTGCCTCAGACTGGGGGGCAATCACAATGTCGGCTTCTGGGCCACAGCCCTGGGGGCACATCCCCAGGGCTCCCCCAGAGACCTCCCAAAGGCACCCCCCCCAGACCTCTCCAAGCCTCCCACTGGTGCTAGGCAGGGGAGACCTTGTTGAGCTGTATCATTGGCAGTGATAGCCCCCAGCCCCTCCTGTTGCTGTGGGAGCCTGGCCTGCCGCCTCATTCACACCCCGCAGTCCTGGCTGGTGGAGGGGAGCAGGGCCAGAGGGCTGGAAAACTCAGAACTTTTTCAAATAATAATAATTAATGGAGATATCTCAGCTCCTAGAACTGGAAGGGACCTTGAAAGGTCATTGAGTCCAGCCCCCTGCCTTCACTAGCAGGACCAAGTACTGATTTTGCCCTAGATCCCCAAGTGGCCCCCTCAAGGATTGAGCTCACAACCCTGGGTTTAGCAGGCCAATGCTCAAACCACTGAGCTATCCCCCCCATCCAATAAATCCCAGCCCATCGGGACCCTCCAGGGTGCCAGGCCCCCAGGCTCAGCCCCAGGTCCCAAGTCACCATCCATACACAGCGCTGTGACCTGGTGCTGTGAGAGCCCATTGACTGCAGTTAACCAGAGCTCTCATGGGCATCTGGCTGAGTAGGCAGCAAGTGCTCCGTGTTGAGTGTGTCTGGGGCGATGTCTCCCTTGCCGTCCACTCCTGTCAGCTTTCAATAGTTCTCCTAATTAAGACAATAAACAGCTGGGCCCAGGCAGCCTCACACTGGAGACTTGGGCATTGGTTGCAAAAAATGCTGCTCAGGAAAGCAAGTGGTGGATCATGGCAGGCACTGTGGGCAAATAGCACGCTGCCCCCCCAGCTCAGCCGATAGCCCTCACGCCCAACACACAGCCCCCTACTATGCCAGCCCTGCCCCCCGCAATCTGCCAATACCCCTCAGGCCCAACACACAGCTCCTTACTATCCCAGCCCTGGGCTCCCTCCGCCCCCAGCTCTGCAGATACCCCTCAGGCCCAACACACAGCCCCCTATTATCCCAGCCCTGGGCTCCCCCCAACCCCCAGCTCTGCTGATACCCTAAATTCTGACCCACAGCCCCCTGCTATCCCAGCCCTAAGCCCTCCCCACAGCTCTGCCAGTGCCCCTCACTCTCAGAATGTATCTCCCCTTGTTATCCCACCCCGTGCTCCTCCCCCCACAGCTCTGCTCTTGCCCCTTAATCCTGACCTGCCGCGCCCCCTTGCTATACACACTCACTTCCAGCCCATGCCAGACTCCCAGCAGCATTTCCTTTTCCTGCCCTTTCACTTTTCTCTTATGCCTTAGGCCTGGTCTACACTACGACTTTAATTCGGATTTAGCAGCGTTAAATCGAATTAACCCTGCACCCATCCACACAACGAAGCCATTTAATTCGAAATAAAGGGCTCTTTAAATCAATTTCTGTACTCCATCCCGACAAGCGGAGTAGCGCCAAAATCGATTTTATCATTTCGAATTAGGGTTAGTGTGGCCGCAATTTGATGGTATTGGCCTCCGGGAGCTATCCCACAGTGCACCATTGTGACCGCTCTGGACAGCAATCTGAACTCGGATGCACTGGCCAGGTAGACAGGAAAAGCCCTGCGAACATTTGAATTTCATTTCCTGTTTGCCCAGCGTGGAGAGCACAGGTGACCACAGATAGCTCATCAGCACAGGTAACCATGCAGGCCGATAATCGAAAAAGAGCACCAGCATGGACCGTACGGGAGGTACTGGATCTGATCGCTATATGGGGAGAGGATTCAGTGCTAGCAGAACTTCGTTCAAAAAGACGAAATGCAAAAACTTTTGAAAAAATCTCCAAGGGCATAATGGAGAGAGGCCACAATAGGGACTCAGATCAGTGCCGCGTGAAAGTCAAGGAGCTCAGACAAGCCTATCAAAAAACAAAGGAGGCAAACGGTCGCTCCGGGTCAGAGCTGCGGCCATGCCGCTTCTACGACAAGCTGCATGCAGTTCTGGGGGGGCCGCCACCACTACCGTACCTCTGACCGTGGATTCCGAGGCGGGGATAATCTCATCAGCTACACCTGAGGATTCTGCGGACGGGGAAGAGGAGGAGGAGGAGGACGAGCTTACAGAGAGCACCCAGCACTCCATTCTCCCCAACAGCCAGGATCTTTTTCTCAGCCTGACTGAAGTACCCTCCCAACCCAGTATCCGAGACCACGACCCCATGGAAGGGACCTCAGGTGAGTTTACCTTTTAAAATATAAAACTTGTTTTAAAAGCAAGGGTTTTTAATGATTACTTTGCCCTGAGGACTTGGGATGCATTTGCAGCCAGTACAGCTACTGGAAAAGTCTTTTAACGTGTCTGGGGATGGAGCGGAAATCCTCCAGGGACATCTCCATGAAGCTCTCCTGGAGGTACTCCAAAAGCCTTGCCACAAGGTTTCTGGGCAGTACAGCCTTATTCCGTCCTCCATGGTAGGACACTTGACCGCACCATGCTTGCAGCAAGTAATCTGGTATCATTGCATGACAAAGCCTGGCAGCGTATGGTCCCGGTGTTTGCTGGCATTCAAGCAACATCCATTCTTTATCTCACTGTGTAATCCTCAGGAGAGTGATATCGCTCATGGTAACCTGGTTGAAATACGGGAATTTAATTAAGGGGACAGAGGTGGCAGTTCCTACTGGGCTGTTTGCCTGTGGCTGAAAAGAAATCCTTCCCTGCAGTTAGCCAAGTGCAGGGAGGGGGGGGAATTGGCCCAGAGCTTTTCGTGTTTGGCTAGCAGGGATCTTCCCTGATACCAGCCACGCGGTGGGGGGAGGGGTAAAGCGATCATCCCAGAGAATTCATGGCGGGGTGGGGTGGTGTTACTTTGGTTCCTGCAGGGATCTTCCCTGATACCAGCCACGCGGTGGGGGGAGGGATAAAGCGATCATCCAGAGAATTGGATGGGGGGGGGGTGGTTAGTTTGTTTTCTGCTGCTGAATGTTAACAGGAAAACCGCAGCACTCAACGGGCTTTGCTTGGTATGTGGGAAAGGAGGGCGCAGAAGCCGAAAGACAATGGCTTACCATAGCCGCATGCAAGCTGAATTCTGTTGCCCGGACCTGCGTCTGTGATCTCTAGCAGCAAAGCCACAGGCACTCAATAATAAGAGGCAAAATGCGACCTTGCACAGAAATCACATGTGCTATGTAATGTGAATAGTGTTGGTCACCGTGAAAGAGTATAAGCATTGTTCTGCAAAATGTATCTTTTTAAAAAATTCTCTCCTTTTTTCCCTCCCTCCAGCAGCTGCAAATTCTTCAAGCCTCCCTCCTCCGTCCCGAAGGCTATCACAGAAAAGGCGTCGGAAAAAGAAGACGCGAGACGAGATGTTCGCAGAAATCATGGAATCCACCCGCAGTGACAGAGCTCATCTGAATGAGTGGAAGGACACGGTTGCAAAGTATAGGAAAGAAGCCAGTGAACGTGAGGATAGGAGGGACCAACGTGAGGACAGGAGGGACCAACGTGAGGAGAGGAGAGACACTCGAGATGAGAGGTGGCGGCAGGAAGATCAGAGGAGGCAGGATGCAACGCTGGGGCTGCTGCGTGAGCAAACAGATATGCTCCGGTGTCTGTGGAGCTTCAGGAACGGCAGCAGGATAACAGAGTGCCGCTACAGCCCCTGTATAACCCCCCTCCCCTCTCCCCATGTTCCATATCCTCCTCACCCAGACGTGTAAGAACGCGGGGGGGGGGAGGGGGCTCCGTACACCTTCCCATTCCATCCCAGTGGACAGCCCAAGCAAAAGGCTGTCATTTTTTTAACCTTTTTTAGTGGCCTTTTCCTTCCCGCCGATCCTCCTCCCAAACCCCACCCGGGTTCCCTCCCTCTTTTTATAATCTAATAATAAAGAATAAATTATTTTTAAACTATAGTGACTTTATTTGGTTTGAAAGCAAGCTGGGGGAAGGGGGAGGGTGGGTTCCTTACGGGGAATGAGTCAATAAAGGGGGCGGGTTTTCATGAAGGAGAAACAAACAGATATTTCACACTGTAGCCTGAGGGCCAGTCATGAAACTGGTTTTCAAAGCTTCTCTGATGCACAGCGCTTCCTGGTGTGCTCTTCTAATCGCCCTGGTGTCTGGCTGCGTGTAATCAGCAGCCAGGCGATTTGCCTCAGCCTCCCACCCCGCCATAAAGGTCTTGCCCTTACTTTCACAGAGATTGTGGAGCACACAACAAGCAGAAATAACAATGGGGAGATTGGTTTGGCTGAGGTCTGAGCGAGTCAGTAACGATCGCCAGCAACCTTTTAAACGGCCAAATGCACATTCTACCACCATTCTGCACTTGCTCAGCCTGTAGTTGAACAGCTCCTGACTCCTGTCCAGGCTGCCTGTGTATGGCTTCATGAGACATGGCATTAAGGGGTAGGCTGGGTCCCCAAGAATAACTATTGGCATTTCAACATCCCCAACGGTTATTTTCTAGTCCGGAAAGTAAGTCCCTTGCTGCAGCCCTTTAAACAGAGTAGTATTCCTGAATACGCGAGCGTCATGAACCCTTCCCAGCCAGCCCACGTTGATGTTGGTGAAACGTCCCTTGTGATCCACAAGTGCTTGCAGCACCACTGAAAAGTACCCCTTGCGGTTTATGTACTGGGTACCCTGGTGCTCCGGTGCCAAGATAGGGATATGGGTTCCATCTTTCGCCCCACCACAGTTAGGGAATCTCATTGCAGCAAACCCATCCACTATGACCTGCACATTTCCCAGAGTCACTACCTTTCATAGCAGCACCTGAGTGATTGCTTTGGCTACTTGCATCACAGCAGCCCCCACAGTAGATTTGCCCACTCCAAATTGATTCCCGACTGACCGGTAGCTGTCTGGCATTGCAAGCTTCCACAGGGCTATCGTCACTCGCTTCTCAACTGTGAGGGCTGCTCTCTTGGTATTCTGGCATTCTGGCATTTCAGGGCAGGGGACAGCAAGTCACAAAGTTCCATGAAAGTGCCCTTACGCATGCGAAAATTCCGCAGCCACTGGGAATCATCCCACACCTGCAACACTATGCGATCCCACCAGTCTGTGCTTGTTTCCCTTGCCCAGAATCAGCATTCCATGGATAGAACCTACCCCATTAACAACATGATCTCCAAAGCACCGGGGCCCGCGGTTTGACAGAATTCTGTGTCCGTGTCCATGTCCATGTCCTCATCACGCTTGTCGCTGCGCTGCCACCGCCGCTGCCTCCTCGCCTCGTTTTTCTGGTCCTGGCTCAGCATAAACTCCACGAGAACGCGCGAGGTGTTTACAATGTTCATGACTGCTGTCTTGAGCTGAGCGGGCTCCATGCTTGCCGTGATATGGAGTCTGCAGTGTTCACCCAGGAAAAAAGGCGCGAAATGGTTGTCTGCCGTCCGTTGCTTTCATGCAGGGAGGGAGGGTGGGGTGAGGCTGTACCCAGAACCACCTGCGACAATGTTTTTTGTCCCATCAGGCACTGGGATCTCAACCCAGAATTCCAATGGGCGGGGGAGACTGCGGGAACTATGGGATAGCTATGGGATAGCTACCCACAGTGCAACACTCCAGAAATCAATGCTAGCCCCGGAACATGGACGCACACCGCCGAATTAATGTGCTTTGTGTGGCCGCATACATTCGACTTTATACAGTCTGTTTCCCAAATTCAAATTATATAAATTCGGATTAATCCCGTAGTGTAGACATACCCTTAGAAACCCCCTGAAAGGATTCCTCCCCCTCTTCCTCCTGGTCCTTCTCACTCCTCATTTTGAGCCTATCCCCAGGCTCCTGCCCTGATGCAGACCCTGACTGCCTGCTTGGAAGCTCTCAACCCCCCTCCCCCATGGGCACCCCATGTGCCTGAGCTCACACTTGGGCTCTAGCTGGGCAGGGATTGGACAGAAAGGAGATGGTTCCCACTAAACCCCAAAGAACAGGATCCACGCTCAGCCCAACCCCCAAGTGGAGCTGACAGCCTTGCCCAGCACCAAGTGTTCTCTGTGCCCTGCAAGGGGAATCACAGAGATGCTAGGAGTTATGGATTGATTGACAGCACCCAGACTGCACCCTGCTCCACACACGCTCAGGCTGAGAGCCTCAACTGAGCTACACATTCCCATGCATGCCCAGGCTGAGAGCGCCCACTGGGCTGCTGTCCCGTCCCCTCTCCCCTCCTGGCACGCTGAAAGCACTCACTGGGCTGCATGCCCTGCAGGCTCGCTCAGGCTGAGAGCGCCCACTGGGCTGCCTCCCCACCCCTTCAGGCACATCCAAGCCATGGATTCCATGCTGGCCTGCATCTGTGCAGGGCTGGCTTCTAATGCCAGCCTGTAGCACTCTGCCTGGCGCTGCTCAGGTAGCCAGAGCATTTAGTGCCTTCCTCATCACTAGGTGTCATGGAGACCATAGGCCAGTGGTCTCCAAACTTTTTTGATCATGCACCCCTATCAGTAAAAATTTTTTGAGCACGCCCGCCCAATATATGTATATTTATTTATGTATAAATTATATTCATAAGCTGTACTAATATATTATGTACATTATAAAACATACACAAAAAATAGAAATTAAAAAAGGGTGAGATAAAGATGAAATAAACAATATTTTTAAAATAATTTTTTATTTTATTTTTTTTAATGGTACAAAAAACCTTTTTGCTCTCACAAAAAAAATATTATTATTAATAATATTTTTAGTGAGAGCAATGTGATTGAATATGCTTCATTCTTTCTGAAAATCTTGGTTTAACACTTTGTGATACAGCTATTCAAAGGTCTGGATTAGGGTTAGGGTGCGGGAGGGCGTTCGGGGGGGTGCGGGGTCTGGGAGGGAGTTAGGGTGCGGGAGGGCACTCAGGATGGGGTGCGGGGTCTGGGAGGGAGTTAGGATGCAGGAGGGGGCTCAGGATGGGGGTGTGGGAGTAGGCTCAGGGCTGCGGCATGCAGGAGGTGCAGAACACTTACCTGGGGCAGTTCCTGTTTGGTGAAGGGGGTGTGCAGGTGGCTCTGCACAGCGCAGCGCAGCACCGCCCCCATGGCCGTGATTCTGGGAGCCACGATTCTGGGAGCAGCCTGCTCTCCCCCGCCCCCCGCCCGGCAGGGGCTTTAGGGGCTGCAGGGCCCTGAGCTAAGGGGGCTCCGGGGCTGGCCTGCAGCTCTAAAGCCCCTTTTGGAATGCGGTCCTGAGTCCTCCGGCCCGTGGAGGAGCATGGGCAGCCGCACAGCCAGTGGCCGAAAAGAAGCAGTGCTTTCCCCTTCAAAGCGCCACTTCTCTCCAGCCAGCTTTGAAGGGGAAAGCACCGCTTCTTTCTGGGGTGCCCTTAGCCCAGGGCCCTGCAGCCCCTAAAGCCCCTGCGTTCCGGGTGGCCAGCCTGCCCGGTGAGGGGGCAGCTTCCCCGGTCGGGCTCCTGCAGCATGTCACACCCTGGAGATGCAGATGGAGTCAGACTCTGCCCTGGCCTTGAACTCACCACCCACATGGAGCCCCTCCCCCTGCCGCGCCATCACCCCTGGAGACGAGTCAGGACCCAGGAGTGGAGGCTGACCTCTGCAAGGGCCAGGCAGCAGGCAAGGCCCATCCCAACTCATATGCTGCTCCTGCAACTCTTGGGCCTGGGCATGTGCAAGGCTGGAGAGTAGGGAAGGTGGGGCTGACCTTTTAGTGCCCTGCTGTGGGTGGCCAAGGCCCTGACTCTGGGCCCTCTGTGCCCGCAGTGCCCCCCCCCCAGACCTCACATGGGCAGAGGTGACTCACTCCCTGGGGCCTGCTGTGCCCTTTCTCCAGGGGCAAGTGCAACCCCTCTCCCTCCAACAGTTGTGTGGTGGGGGAACCATTTGTGATCCCATACCCAGGTTTTAAGGGCGGCATCTCTGGGTCAGGACCTCAACCTGGACTGGGCAGAGCCTTGCCCAGGCTCCCCAATACCAGGCCCTCAGGGATGTTTCCCTCCCACCATCTGAGAAACCCACCACAGCCCTTTCCTGACCTTCCCCAGTTACTGCCCAGCCCTTCCCCAAGGATCCTGCCTTCTGGCTCCGAAACACATATTTCCCCAACTCCCCACCCCAGCCAGTACCCCAGCCAGCCATACCCCCTACCCCAGCCACCATCTGCATGTAATGGATGTACATTACTCCTGCCCCAGCTGCTCTGCAGGGGCAGTGGGCAGGTTGGAGTGTGGAGACCGTGCTAGGGTTAAGAGTATGCCGAGGCCATGGGGGCTGAGGAGTGGGTGGATACTCTCGCTGGGTGAGAGCATGAGGGATGGCGGGGGAGCAGGGAAATACCATTGTGAAGATTGAAGGTCTAGTCTATCTGGGGGTGCAGAGAGACACCCTGGCATCCCTTCAGCCTGTGGAGACAGGCTGCGAGTGGCTTGATCTTACGAAAGAGGAATCTCAGCTATACAGCTGGGGCCAGGCCTTGGGATAAGCTAGCCTGCAGCAGAGAGGTGAATGCCTTGTGAGGTAAGCTAAGGCTCTAGAAAGCATGCCATGAGTTTGCTTTGTCTGTAACAATCTGTTTCCAATATCTCCCTATTATCTAGATCTCTGTTCCTTGTTCTCTTTGTGTTCACTAGGAACATAGGTCAGAGCTGTGTGCTACGTGGACCGGTGATCCTGACCTGAGCCTGGGGAGCTGGTGCGTGCTGGTCCTTTGGGAGTGGAGGAACTGAGAGCTCTGTGAGTGCCCAGTGAAACCATGGCTGGGCACTCCAAAGGGAGGCTCCGAGGACTTGCGGGCTGATGTGCGCCTATCACTACCTGCACAGAGGTCTATTGCCCATTGCCAGCCCCCCCCCCCCCCCACTCATGAGGCAGCACCAGGCCCCATGCGGAGAGGGAGCTGAGATGCACTGAGCGGAGTCATGCAGCTCACACTCAGCACATGGAGCAGTGGCTCAGCCCAGCTAGGGAAGAGAGATTCCGAGACTGGTGCTGAAGGGAAGGGTGGGCAAAAGGGGACAGCAACCGAGGGCAGCAGAGGAGAGGAATCGGTGGGGAATCCATTACCGAAAGGCGCAGCAAGGCAAACAGGGAAGAGCAAGTAAAAGAACGGCCCAGAGTCTGGGATTTCACATCACACCTCTGCTGCAAAACTCCAGCAAGTGGGACACTGGCAGGTCCTCACAGGGCTCGCCTGGGGGTTGGTTCCCTTTTTTGATAGAAGATGTCTTTGTTCATCATTCTCCGCCCAGCTGGCAGCAGGGGCTGTGGTGTGGGCCATGCATGCAGTTGTTCCAAAGGGTTCCTCCCTTTGGAGACACCCCACTCCACACACTTTCTGCTCTGAAACCGCCCTAGGGGCACTCGGTCGCTCACACTCAGTGCTGTGAACATACTCACGCCACTATGCCAGCCCACGCATGGCGATTTAAACAGCTGTGGACCTCAGCCCTTGGTGAGGAGGAGTTTCCCCAGCTGTGGGCAGAATAGGGTTGCCACCTTTCTAATTGCCAGGCCCTGTATCCTGCCTGCCTCTACCCCAAGGCCTAAACCCTGCTCCTCCTCTTCACCGGAGGCCACGCCCCTGCCCCACCTCTTCTCTAAGGCCCTCCCCCTGCTTCACCTCTTCCCCCCAAGGCCCCACCTTGCTCCACTTCTTCCCTCAAGGCCCTGCCCCTTCTCTGCCTCTCCCCCAGGCCCCGCCCCCTTCTCCACTGCTTCCCCCCCAAGGCCCCATCCCATCTCTTCCCCCAAGGCCACGCCCCCGTCACTCGCTCCTCTCTCCCTGACTCCTGCTGGATCTCTCAAGGAGCCTGCCTGCAGGGAGGAGGTAGCCCCAGCTGAGCAGGGACTGGCATGGGTTAATGACCCGGCACCTCCCCCACACCCTGCGGTAAAGAACGGTTACTTACCTTCTGTAACTGTTGTTCTTCGAGATGTGTTGTTCACGTCCATTACACATTAGGTGTGCGCGCGCCGCGTGCACGGACGTCGGAAACTTTTTCCCTTAGCGGCTCCCGTCAGGCCGGCAGGGCCCCCTCCTTCCCGCCAGAGCGGCGCCCCGCTCCAGGGTATATATATCCCTGCCGACCCGACCCCTCCGGTTCCTTCTTGCCGGAGACTCCGACAGAGGGGAAGGAGGGTGGGAAGTGTAATGGACGTGAACAACACATCTCGAAGAACAACAGTTACAGAAGGTAAGTAACCGTTCTTTCTTCTTCGAGTGATTGTTCACGTCCATTACACATTAGGTGATTCCCAAGCTTACCATTGGAGGTGGGTAGGAGTCAAGGTACAACTGACTGTAGCACAGCCCGGCCGACCATCGCGTCCTCTCTGGTCTGATGATGGATCGCGTAATGGGCTGTGAACGTATGCACGGACGACCAGGTGGCCACCTTACAGATCTCCTGGATAGGGACCTGCGCCAAGAAGGCCGTTGAGGACGCTTGGGCCTTAGTCGAGTGGGCCCGGATCTCTGGGGCCGGAACATTGGCGAGCTCATAACAGGTGCGTATACAATGCACAATCCATGCCGACAAGCGCTGTGTTGAGATAGGCAAGCCTTTCATACGTTCCGCAATAGCAATGAACAGCTGAGGTGTTCTGCGGAACGACCTGCCCCGATCCAGGTAGAATGCCAACGCCCTTCGAACATCCAGGGTATGTAGGCTGCGGTGGTGAGGGTCCGTATGGGGTTTTGGAAAGAACACCGGTAGGCAAATGTCCTGCCCCATGTGAAACTGCGATACCACTTTTGGAAGGAATTTGGGGTGCGGCCTTAGTTGCACCTTATCCTTATGGAACACTGTATAGGGTGGTTCCGAAGTGAGGGCTCTCAATTCCGATACCCTTCTGGCCGACGTGATGGCCACAAGAAACGCCACCTTCCACGAGAGGTGCGTGAGGGAGCAAGTGGCTAGGGGCTCAAAGGGGGGACTCATGAGTCTTGTTAGGACCAGGTTCAGACTCCACGCCGGGACAGGCGGGCGCGAGTAGGGAAATACCCTTTCCAGCCCCTTGAGGAATCGGGCCACTGTGGGGTTGGAGAACACTGACACCCCCAACTCTCCCGGATGGAAAGCCGAAATGGCGGCTAAATGCACTCTAATCGAGGCGGGCGCAAGCCCTTGATTCTTGAGGTGCAGTAGGTAGTCCAAAATCGATGGAACTGAGGCTTGTAAAGGCTGTATGCGCTGAGGCTCGCACCAGTGGGAGAACCTTTTCCATTTTGCCAGGTAGGTCGCTCTTGTAGAGGGCTTCCTACTATTAAGGAGGATTTGTTGAACCTGGTGAGAGCACCTGTGTTCTGCAGCGTTCAGCCAGAGAGATACCATGCCGTGAGATGTAGCGAAGACAGGTTCGGGTGGAGTAGGCGACCTTTGTCTTGTGTGACTAGGTCGCGATGGAGGGGGAAGGTGATTGGGTCGGATATGGACAATTCCAGCAGGGACGTGAACCAATGCTGGCGTGGCCAGGCCGGGGCTATGAGTATGACTGTCGCCCTGTCCCTGCGGGTCTTGAGGAGAACCTTGTGTATGAGTGGGAACGGAGGGAAGGCATACTTCAGGCTCCCTCCCCACGGGATCGTGAAGGCATCCACTAATGATCCCTGGCTGAGGTTCTGGAATGAGCAGAACTGAGGGCATTGACTGTTGTCCCTGGTGGTGAATAGATCCACCCGGAGAAAGCCCCACCTCCGGAAGATCGAATGCAGGACGTCTCGCCTCAACGTCCATTCGTGCATTCGGTAGGATCGGCTGAGGCGATCCGCTAAGCCGTTTTGGATCCCCGGAAGATACGTCGCGATGAGGTGGATCGCATGGGCTATACAGAAGTCCCATAATTGGAGTGCCTCGCGACAGAGGGGAGAAGACCGGGACCCGCCCTGCTTGTTTATATAGAACATGGCGGTAGTGTTGTCCGTCAGGACTGCCACGCTGTGACCTTCTATGGTGGCGTGGAAGGTCTGACAGGCGAGGCAAACCGCTCTTAGCTCCTTCAGATTGATGTGAAGCAGCTTGTCTTCTCCGGACCATAGCCCCTGGGTCCGAAGTTCCCCCAGGTGCGCTCCCCAACCCAGGTCCAATGCATCTGTTACCAACGTCAGAGTGGGCTGTGGGGCAGCGAAGGGGATCCCTTCACAGACCTGTTGTTGATCGAGCCACCAGCGGAGCGAGCCCAACACCTGGCTTGGGATCGTTACTACTTGATCCAATGGGTCTCTGTTGGGGCGGTACGTTTGTGCGACCCACAACTGTAAAGGCCGAAGCCTTAGGCGAGCATGTCTGACCACGTGTGTGCAAGCTGCCATATGCCCCAGGAGCTGCATACAATACCTTGCCGTTGTCGTGGGGAATTTTTGGACTGAGCTTACGGCCCTCTGAATTGCCAGGAACCGTGCCTCTGGTAGGCTTGCCTGCGTGGCCACCGAGTCCAGGGTCGCACCTATGAAGTCCAGTCTCTGTGTGGGGACTAACTTGGACTTGGGCACATTGACCCACAGGCCGAGCTTGTCGAACGTCTGCAAGGCCAGCGACACGTGAGATCGGACCTCGGCCTCCGACCTGCCCGCGAGAAGCCAATCGTCCAAGTATGGGAACACGCGCATCCTTCTCTTTCGAAGGAAGGCTGCTACCACGGACATGCATTTTGTGAACACTCGTGGTGCTGATGCCAGGCCGAAGGGCAGGACCGTAAATTGGAAATGGTGCTGGTTGACCACGAAGCGCAGGAACCGCCTGTGGGCCGGATTGATTGCGATGTGAAAATAGGCATATTTCATATCGAGGGCAGCGTACCAATCCCCCGGATCCAGGGATGGGATAATAGTTCCAAGGGAGACCATACGGAAGCGCGCTTTGATCAGAAACTTGTTTAGATCGCGCAGGTCCAAAATAGGACGGAGGCCCCCTTTTGCCTTGGGGATCAGGAAGTATCTGGAGTAGAATCCTTTTCCCTTTAGGTCTGGTGGGACCTCTTCTACTGCTCCAGCAGCGAGAAGGGTCTGTACCTCCTGCGTGAGAAGTTGCTCGTGAGAGGGGTCCCTGAAGAGGGACGGGGAAGGGGGATGGCAGGGAGGGGGCGAGGAAAACTGGAAGGTATAGCCCGCCTTCACTGTGCGCAGGACCCAGCGGTCCGATGTTATGCGCGACCATGCCCGGTAGAAATGGGACAGGCGGTCTTTGAAATTCAGAGGAGGATCCGGTATAGAATGTGGTACGCTGTCCTCGGGCGTAGCTTCAAAAGCCTGGTTTATTCCCTGGCTGCGGCTTGCCCTGGCCGTGACTCTGGCCCTGGTTAGGCGTATTGTTACGTCTCCGCCTGTTATCCCTGCCTCGACGGCGGTATGGTTCGTGCTGGGGGCGAGGGTGGTATTGCCTTTGCGGTGGCTGGGGTTTAAAGGGCTTACGCTGCGTCACCGGAGTGTGCATACCCAACGACTTAAGGGTTGCTCGCGAGTCCTTAAGGCTATGTAGCCTGGCGTCCATTTGGTCGGAAAACAAGCCCGAACCTTCAAACGGGAGGTCCTGCAGCGTGGTCTGCACCTCTGGCGGGAGACCTGAAGCCTGCAACCACGCCGAACGCCTCATCACGACTCCTGACGCAATTGTTCTAGCCGCAGCGTCGGCTGAGTCAAGGGAGGCCTGCAATGAGGTCTAGGCCACTGCCATTCCCTCATCCACCAGGGCCGTGAACTCCTGATGCGCGTCAGGTGGGAGGGAGTCCTTAAACTTGGCAACTGATGCCCAAGAGTTAAAATTGTGCCTGTTTAGAATCGCCTGTTGATTGGCAATCCTCAGTTGGAGGCCCCCAGATGAATAGACTTTCCTCCCGAACAAGTCCAATCGCTTAGCTTCCTTGCCCTTGGGGGCAGGAGCTTGCTGGCCATGACGCTCTTTCTCGTTGACCGCCGAGACCACCAGCGAACATGGGGACGGGTGTAAAAAGAGGAAGTCAAACCCTCTAGATGGGGCGAAGTATTTCCTCTCCACGCCTCTTGCAGTCGGTGCACTGGAGGCCGGCGTTTGCCACACCGTCTTATAGTTGGACTGTACTGTCCGTATAATCGGGAGAGCGACTCCGGGCTCAGGATATCGACCATGGGGTCGTCCTGTTCTACAGTCTCCTCCGCTTGCAAGCCCAGATTGAGGGCTACCCTGCGAAGCAGGTCTTGGTGTGCCTGATGGTCAATCGGGGGAGGGCCGGACACCAGTGTGCACGCTACTGCCTCGTCTGGTGAGGAGGAAGAGGTCGGGGCCTTCTGCCCATCCTCATTGTCCTGCAACCCGGCATCAGCCAGTTGTTCCTCTGGGGCCTGACCCGCAGCGTGGGACTGGGACGGCACCGTACTCGGTGCCGAGTCCACACCTTCCCGCTCCGGTGGTCTAGAGACTGTTGCCTCCCTATACGATGGCGGGCGGTGCCGCGGGGAGCGGGATCGGTACCCCGATGGCCCGGATCTCGAGGCCCTCGATGGGGGCCCTTGCTGGTGGTAGGCCCAGGGTGTCCAGAATGGCCATTGGCTCGGTTGGCCCCAGTGGGACTGACCGTAGTCCCTGCTGGACTGTGACCTATGAGCATACCCGCCGTACCGGTCTGAGTCAGTCCCCGAGACCACGGACGGTGACCTGGAAGGCCACGGCAGAGCCGTAGGATGGTGCCGGTCCGGGTTTGGGGAGTAGCGCCTCCGCGACCAGGACCTGGAATAGCGTCTCGCCGACCTGGACCTGGAACGGTGCCGGTGATCACGGGACCGGGAACGGCTACGGCTGGTCGGCATCGGGTAACGTACCGCCGACACTTCGCGGTGCCGACTCGTGCTGGGTTGCTGAGTCAGTGCCGACCGCTTGTTGAAGCCCGACTGCTGCGGTGCTTCCTGCGCCGAGGGCAACCGGGAGTCCACCGAGGCGGAGCTCAACCGGGACCGGTTCCTGGAACGGTGCCGAGACGGCGACCGTGATGGGCGCACCATCGCTGGCTTGCCTCTGTGCGGCAGCTTCGGCGGAGCATCCTCAGCGCGTGTCGGGGCCTCGATGGACAATGCAATGAGGTCCTTAGCTGCCTCAAACGTGTCCGGAGTGGAGGGCTGTTCCAAGAGCTCCTCCAGCCCTTCATCCTCACTCGACGCGCCCATCCCGGGGCTCGACGGGCCTTTCGGCACCGGAGCCACTACCGGGGTCTGTGCTGGGGCCGTACCGGCCTTAGGGGCACTCGAGGTCTTCACCGGTGCCGCCCTCTTGTGCGGGGAGCGTCCTCGGGCCTTAGATTGGCCCTTCGCCTTTGCCGGCGAAGACGACCGGCGTCGTATATGTCCCCGTTGGGTCGGTGCCGTGGGCTTCAGGTGACCCGCCAGCGCCGGTTCCCGCACCGATGCCGGGGCGCTCCGCACGGAGGCAGACGGTGCCGCCGAAGTGGAGGGCTGTAATGCCGTCTCCATGAGCAGCTGCTTAAGGCGAAAGTCTCTTTCTTTCTTAGTTCTGGGCTTAAAGACCTTGCAGATCTTGCAGCGCTCTTTCTGGTGAGCCTCCCCCAGGCAACGAAGACACGAGGCGTGGGGGTCGCTCAATGGCATAGGCATGCGGCACGTGGCACAATTAGGTTGACTTAACTATGGGCAAGTCTACACTACAAAATTAAGTCTACCTAAGTTACGTCAATCAGTTTTACATGTCCACACTACGCTCCTTGTGTCAGTGGTGCGCGTTCTCACCAGAAGCGCTTGTAACTGCCAGTGTGGGACATTGTGGGATAGCTTCTGAAGGCAGCAACAGTTGAAGTAAGTAACACAGTGTCTACACTGACTCTGCGTCACCCTAACTACATTGACATAAACGCTACGCCTCTCGTGGAGGTGCAGCTATTAAATCAGTGTAGTGTGCAATTACATCAGTGGGAGCTACCTTTTAGTGCAGGCGCTTACAGAGTGAGGTTGACATAAGCTGCCTATATGAAAAACCTAAAACTCTGAGTGGCACAGTTAAGCCAACCTAACCGGCCATGTAGACAGCACTAGGTTGATGGAAGAATTCTTCCGTCAACCTAGGCATAGCCTCTAGGTTTGCTCTCCAAGCAGACTGACACATGGGGGGTGGGGTGGGGGGGATGTTGTGGCATCGCCTAGCTGTCTGAGCATTATTAAATGCTCATTAAAAACGATTAGCTGAAGCCAACCCCCTATCAAAGGAGAATCCCAGAGAATCCAGTCACCAGGATGTTGACATTTAGCAACCATACCCCAGAGGGAGAGGGATTTCTCCACCTCTCAGCAGGGAAGCTGAGCAAAAAGCCTAGCTGGAGAACAAAGGACGGAGAGGTGGGGGAGAAGTGCTTGCTCCTGGAGGAAGCTGGGAGCTCTCTTACCCGGGAACTAAGGAGATCAGACAGAGACCAACAGAGCCCGGACCTGGGCTCACTACAGATCGTCTGGGCTCTGGGCTGACCAGAACGGTCTATGCTTTAACTTTCCTGTCTCTGTGCTAACCTACGGACTGTCAATGCTGTGTTCCAGCTGACAGATCAGTCAGACTGTTTTGGAAACGCTCTGTGAGTGTCCCTGTAAACACTGGCTGGGTGCATCAAACCCTGCAAAGTGGACACGTCTCTCCCAGGAGTCTGGCTTAATTGGACTCGGTGAGAAGAGCTCACCGTGTGAGGCAGAAGCAGGGCTGGCTCCAGGCACCAGTGCAGCAAACTGGTGCTTGGGGCGGCCCATGGAAGGGGGCGGCATGTCCGGGTCTTTGGTGGCAATTCGGCGGCAGGTCCCTCAGTCCCTCTCGGAGGGAAGGACCCGCCACTAAATTGCCACCGAAGAATGAAGCAACGCGGTAGAGCTGCCGCCGAAGTGCCGCCAATCGCAGCTTTTTTTTTTCCCCCCGCCACTTGGGGCAGCAAAAAGGCTGGAGCTGGCCCTGGGCAGAAGTGCTAGAGCCCAGAGGTTCAGTCCCAGGAGACAGCAAGGCCATGTGGCCAACCCTGAAGGAAGAGGTTCCTGCCAGACACTGTTCCAAAGCTGGGGGTGCAGCACGGATCTGTGACAACGGTACAACCCCAGAAGCAGTGGGGAGCAGTGGATGGTGCACACCCACTAGCAGTACCAGACCACAGGGGACAGAAAGCAGTAGAGAGTACTCACCCAGCAACAGTGCCAGGGCCAAGGCACAGGTTTGGGGAGCTGTGGATGGTAAACACCCAGCAGCACTAGCAGAGTGTCCCGGATCCACAGGACTAGTGCTGTGCCCCCTCCCTCTTCCTTCAGAGTCAGCCATGCGGCCTCACCACCTCCTGAACCTTTGGGCTCCAGCACTCCTGCTCCACACCGTGAACTCTGCTCAGTGAGTCCAACTGAGATAGACTCCTGGGAGAGACTTGTCCACTCTGCAGGGACTAATGTTCCCCTGCCCAGTATTTAGAGTGATCCTCAGAGAGCGCTGTCGGGTTTATTAGTCAGCCAAAACAGAGCATTGGCAGTCCGAAGGTTAGAACAGAGACAGGAAGGTTAAAGCATGGACTGTTCTGGTCAGCCCAGAGCCCTGTAATGAATCCCATGTTCAGTCTCTGTCTGACCTCCTTAGTCAGTTCCCAGGTGAGAGTCCCCGATTCCTTCCAGCAATCAACCCTTACCCCCCACCTCCCACCTTCCCCATCCTTTGTTGTCAAGCTAGGCTTTTTGCTCAGTTTCCCTGCTGACAGGTGGGGAAATCTCTCTCCCTGTGGTCCTTAGTTACTAGGTGTCCATGTCCTGATGACTGGCTTCACCAGTGTCTTCTCTGATTCTCCTTTACTTTGGTGGTGGCCTCAGCCAGTCCTTTTTAATGGCCCATCCCAGCTCAGACAGCTAGGCAACATTCAAACTGATGTTTCTTAGCCTGCCCTGAGAACACTGCTGCACCAGCAACTTCCTAGACATCACAATCAGCTTCAACAATGGAACCCAACAGAAAACCACAGACAAGAAACACAGATCTAGTAGCCACCCCAAACACACCAAGAAATCCTTTCTCTACAGCCAGGCCCTCGGATACTGAGGAATATGCTCGAAGGAGGAAGCCTAGGACACACACCTTAACTCATGTAAAACTGGCTTCACCAACCAAGGACACTCCACCAGAGAAGAAGATCACAGCCTGGAATGGGCCACCAAAATACCACAAGAGAACCTGCTTCAATATAGGGAACAAAACCTTCAGAGCGCACATCCCTAGTTGTCACCTATCATCACACACTGGAACCCAGACGAGGTATTATTAAACAATTACAACCCATACTCAATGGCAAAGTTCCCACTACGTTTTTTTTACATCCATGTGCAGAATTAATTTTGTTATGTGCACCAATATGGAGGTGATGTGTGGTGGGGGTGGGGCCGAGGGGTTCGGAGTATGGGAGGGGGCTCAGGGCTAGGGCAGAGAGTTGGGATGCGGGGGGTGAGGGCTCTGGGGTGGGGCCAGGGATGAGGGGTTTGGGGTGCAGGAGGGGGCTCAGGGCTAGGGCAGGGAGTTGGGGTGGGGGGGGGGGTATGGGCTCTGGAGTGGGGCCGGGGATGAGGGGTTCAGAGTGTGGGAGGGGGCTCAGGGCTGGGGCAGAGGGTTGAGGTGCAGGGGGGTGAGGATTCTGGCTGGGGATGCGGGCTCTGGGGGGGGGGCAGGGATGAGGGGTTTGGGGTGCAGGCTGCTCCAGGGCTGCGGTGGGGAGAGAGGACTCCCCCCACCCCTCTCTTGCTGCAGCAGCCCAGGACTGGGGGAGAGCACCTCTGTCCGCTGTGCGGCCCTTAATAGCCTGCTGCATGGCCGCGCAGCTTAGAGGGAACTTAGCTCAATGGGGATGTTACGGGTCATGGCTCCTTTCCTACCTTCTTCCCTGCAGAAACTGCACAGACTCTAGTTCTTGTTCCTTCACCAGACCCTTTTATTTTAAGTTCCCTCCACCATTTCTACAGCAATCCCTGTGCAACAGTCTATTTACAGCACCAACAACCCTTTTGGCCCTCTCCCCAGGACCTGTGGGGTACAAATGTCTCCCTCCCCTGAGAACCTCAGTGTAACTGGTTTCAACTAGCCCTGGTCCCCTCTCTCTTCCCCGCCCCTGTGGGACTTCCTTCCTGCCTCCTTGTCAGCCCAGCCAGAAGATCTAATTATCTCCCTCAACTTTCTCAAGGGGAACTAATGAACATCGGAGTGATCAAAGGACAGACTCACCTGTGTGCACCCTGCACTCTGTCACGCACCTCCACCCTTGCCTACCGCTGACGGTCCTTCTGCCTCTGGCCCGCCCTTCTCTAGAGGAGGTGCCAGGTACCTCTTTCCTGTGCTCACTCCCAGGGTGATTATCCCCCCTCCACCTACAGAAGTCACATTTTGTGGGTGGAGGACACCCTCATGATTTTGTTTTGACCCACTGGTCTTCACACCAAGGGCAACTCGAGGGTTTAACTCCTCCCTGTCACTCTCTTTGCTTTGGAGTGGGGTCTGTCCTGTCCCCTTCCCATGTTGTTCCTCTGTGCACACTTGCTCTCCTAGTCCTACCCACTTATCTCAGGGCTCCTCTTCTCGAGGCCCTGGTAGTGAACCTTCCGAGAACAGCCCATCCCACTCTGGTATGTCCTGCCTTCCCTTTTCTCCTAATGCCCATTCGGCTAATTCCTCCTTTTTTCCGCTTTCCGCTTGGGAACGTTTGTTTTCCTTTGCCACCCTCGGCTTATATCACGTTGTCTAGGGTTTTCCTGCTCCTCTACTTCACGCCCTTTCTCCATCTTTGACCAGTTCCTTTCTGCCATGGACCCCAACTAACTGCTTTCCTCTTAAAGGGGAAGGGGCTCCAGTCCATCCCTACCACCACTGGATGTGGCAATCTATCCACAATCCCAACCCATTTCCACCTGAACTCTCTCCAAACCTTCAGGGGAATCTCGGCCAATGGGCAGAGCTTTCTCTCCCCATGATGCACTCCAAACTCAGCCTGTCTCTGAGAAGGATCCAGTGTGGCTTTACCACATCTTTCCTAGCCAGCGAACATCCTGATATAGTGTCCACTAGGCCCTTCTCCCATCCCTTCACCACCTTCATTGAGATGGTTGGCATTTTCCTCTGTTGCAGGTCACAGTCCAACCACAACATTATGCCAGTTCCCAGTCCATAGATGGGCAGTCTCTTTTTATAGGCCCTGTCTCCCACATTGGTAACAGGTAATTTCCAGCCTCCCTGGAGTGGGTTCTCTGTAGGCTTCATCCCTACCACTTCTCCAACCCTCTTTCCTCGCTCGAGCCTGTTAAACAAATGCGCACCCTTGTGGGGAAAATCTGCTTCCTCAAACTCTTTTGTGTGTTTGACCGCTGTCTCCAGGATTGTGGGTTGGTGCCTCCTCACCAAGACACGAGTGTTCTCTGGAATGCTTTGTAGAAATTGCTCCAGGATATGGCGTCCATGATTTCACCCACAGTCTGCGTGCCTGGCTTCAACCAGAAGGTAGCCCAATCAGTTAACCTTTGGGCACATTTCCTGGCCCGTACATCTCCAGCCTATCTAACAGCCCAAAACATCTGCCAATATTTCTCTGTAGACAATCCCACTCGGACAAGCATGGCTGCCTTAACGACATCAAAGTCCTTGGTCTGTCACCCAAGACCATGCAGGCCACTTGAGCTCCCCCGCCAAATTGGGTGCTAACGGGGGGGGGGCACATTCCTCTGTCCCAGCCAGCTCCCATTGCTACCCTCTCAAATGTCATTAAAAAGCATTGGGGTCAGCGGCAGGTCCCATTTTACACAGGCCGACCCCCAGGCTCCAGTTACCGTTCCCCGTACCAGGACTCACCAGTGTCTGAAGCAACTGCTGCTGCACTTGTGCTTGCTCCCTGATAAATTTCTGCAAGCTCCTCTGTTGCTTTGCTTGTCAGGCCAGCAGGGATTGTCTCTCCAGCTGGTGTGCCTGTTGGAAAGATTGCATGCTCTGTTGCAGCTTCTTCTGCTGGTCCACCAACCACTGCAGAGTCTGCTCCATCTTACGGGTGCCAAATATTTGCAGCAGCCTCCCCCGTGTCTCTCAATCGCCACAACTGGGGGAGTCAAGATCCTGGACAAGCGCCCACATGTCACGGGGCATGGCTCCTCTCCCACCTTCTTCCCCGCAGAAACTGCATGGACTCCAGTGGTTGTGCCTTCACCAAACCCTTTTATTTTAAGTTTGCTCCACCATTTCTACAGCAATCCCTGTGCAACAGTCCATTTACAGCACCAACAGCACTTCTGGTCCTGAAGGGAACAAGGTCTCCCACCCCTGTGGTCTCAGTGTAACTGGGCTCAACTAGCTCTTGTCTGGTCTGGTCCCGTCCCATCCTGTTTCCCTCTCCTCCCCCCATCGGACTTCCTTCTTGGCTTCCCATCCCGTCCATCCATCCAGTCCGATTCTCTAATTACCTCCCTAAGCTTTCTCAAGGAGAACTAATTTACATCGGGTGATCAGAGTGCAGGCTCACCTGTTCTCACCCTGCACTGTCACAGGGGACCACAGCCTGAAAGAAACCCTTCCTAAACCCCCTCTTCTGGCCTTCAAACAACCCACCTGCCTCACCAACTCATCATTAGAAGCAAGCTCCCCACAGACCAGGACCCACCAGCGGCATCAGAACCTGCCAGAACAACAGATACAAAATTTGCAGACATAGCATCACTGCTATGATGATCAATAGCTCCCGCAACATACCTTTCAAGATCCACAGATCCTAGAAGAGCTATCCCAACACGTGTTGTACCTCGTCTAGTGCACTAAATGCTCCAATAACAATTCTGAGGGTGAAATGAGACAATCACTGTGCTCTCAAATGAACTCACACTGAAAAACGCTAAAAGACAAAAACACCATAGCACCTGTGGGCAAATGCTTCGAAAAGTGATCACTCTAACCTGGCCTCTCAGTTCTCATCCTCAAAGGAAACCTGTACAACACCTTCAAAAAATGAGCCTAGGAGCTTAAATTTATAAGTTTGCTAGACACTAAAAATCATGGACTTAATAACGACAGTGGATTGATGGCTTATTACAACAATCTTTAACCCACACACCCCCTTTTTAGTCCTATGACTGCAGTGGCTAAATAATCGGTTCCAATTTGTACTTAGCTGTGCCACTCTGAGAAGTTTTCCCAGATCTGAAGAAGAGCTCTGTGTTAGCTCAAAAGCTTGTCTCTCTCACCAACTGAAGATGGTCCAATAAAAGATGTTACCTCACCCACCTTGTCTCTCTGAGAGCAAACAGTCCTTTCTACCCGCACTCGGTAATCATGTGAAACTCAGGGGAAACTGATGCCCACATAGGAGTTATACAAATACAGAAAATTCCCACTTTGTCACGCAGAGCCAAGGCACTGGGGACAGGGAGCAGTAAATAGACAGTACCCCATACAGCAGAAGTATCTGGGCCAGGGTGCTGTGCATGGGGAGCAGTGGACAGTACACACCCAGCAGCTGTACCAGGTGAGGGGGCAGGGAGCTGCTGATGGTTTCTTCCCCCTCTCAATAGCCCAGAGACATGGGAATCACCAGACTGGATGAGACCCCACCCATCCAACCCTGGCTCCCAATGTGAGATGAGCCATGGCTGCTTTGGAGGAATGTGCAAGTCACAGGTGCCAACTCTTAGCACCCACCAGCAGCCCCCCATCAATACCTCTCCCTCCCCCCAGTGCCTCCTGCCCGCTGGTGGGCCCCGCCAATCAGCACCTACCCCTCCCTCCCTGCGCCTACCGCCTGCTGCGGATCTGCTGGAGTGGAGGGGGTGGAGCGAAGGTGCAGAGCGCTCAGGGGAGGGGGCGGAACTGAGCGGAGAAAAGGAGGGACGGGAAGAGGCGGGGCAGAGCGGGAATGGGAAGAAGCAGGGTGGGGGTGGGGCATTGGGGGAAGGGGTAGAGTGGGGTCGGGGCCTGGAGCACCCCCCAGCAGATTAGAAACTCGGCACCTATGATGCAAGTTCCACACAGTGAGCAGCACTGGGCTTGCATGCCCCAGGTAGAATGGTCATGGCAAACCCACAGAGTAGTTAACTACATACATTAAATACTCCTGCAGGAAAGTTGCAATATAACACTGCTTTAGTACTTACAACTCAAAATGATAACCCACAAGAACCCCAAAACAGAAAGAGAGAAAGCAGGCTGCTCCCTCAGAGAGACACAACTCCCCCTCTCCCACTAATATAGGCTGCCTGGCTGCAGACTGTCTGCTGCCAGGCCGCAACTGCATGTTTCCCTACAGAGCCCCCAAGCAGGACCAGGAACCCCTGAGATTTGAAGTGACTGCCTACAATTTTAACAGTCCTCAATATACCATCTCAGGGAAGCCTCCTGGTCACTACAGAGGCAGGCTTTTGCCCTGATGAGAGGGGTTTCATATCCTGTCTGCCTCGCCCTCCCCCTTCTCTCATGGCTCCTCCTTAGTGTTTGGGCTCCCTCCTTGTGGGGCCTGATGGAGCCCTTACACATACACACACACACCCCTTGCTGGCAGAAGATACTAGGGTGACCAGGTGTCCAGTTTTCAACTGGAACACCCGGACAAAAAGGGACCCTGGTGGCTCTGGTCAGCACTGCCGACCGGGCCATTAAAAGTCTGGCTGGCGATGGTGCGGCACTAAGGCAGGCTAGTCCCTACCTGGCCTGGCTAGCACCGTGCTGCACCCCGGAAGCAGCCAGCAAGTCTGGTTTCTAGGTGGGAGGCCACTGGGCTCTGCACACTGCTCCCGCCCCAAGCACCGGTTCCACACTGCCATTGGCCAGGAACCAGCCAATGGGAGCTGGGCGTGAGGGCGGTGCCTGTGGGTGATAGTGGCACGTGGAGCCTCCTGGCCCCCTACCTAGGACCCAGATCAGTTGGCTGCTTCTGGAGAGTGCGCAGTGTGGTGCCAGGCCCAGAGCAGCCAGGCAGCCTACCTTAGCCCCCGCACGGCGCCGCTGACTGGGAGCCGCCCCCGCTGAGCCGCTAACTGCCCGAGGTAAGCCCATGATCCAATCCCGAGCCCCAACTCTCTGCCCCAGCCCTGAGCCCCCCACAAACCCGGAGCACTCTCCTGGATCCCAAACCCCTCATCCCCAGCCCCACCCCAGAGCCACCACCCCCAGCCCAACGCCCTCACCCCCTCCAGCACCCCAACTCCCTGCCCCAGTCCTGAGCCCCCTCCCACACCCTGAACCCCTCATTTCTGGTCCCAAACAGAGCCCACACCCCCAGTTAGAGCCCTTACCACCTCCCGCACCCCAACCCCCTGCCCTAGCCCAGTGAAAGTGAGTGAGGGTGGGGGAGAGTGAGTCACTGAGGGAGGGGGAATGTAGTGAGCGTGGGTGGGGCCTCAAGAAAGGGGCAGGGCCTCAGGGCAGGGGTGGGGCTAGGGTGTTCGATTTTGTGCGACTAGAAAGTTGGCAACCCTAAAAGATACCTCTGGCTGGGAGGGGTTGGCTCCAGCCTACCTTGCCTGTGCCTCCTCTCTGAGCTGATGGATTTTGCTGTCCAGGTGCTGGTATGAACCCCCAGGGGGTGCTGCTAGGGAGAGTGAGTTACACACAGAGGGAAAGGGGCTGAGCTGAGAGGAGCTGTGTGATGCCCTTTGCCTTGTCCACAAAGGCCAGCCACCCTTCGCTCACTTCGACCCAAAGGAAACCCTCACATCTCTAAAAAACAAGCTCCTTCTCTGACCTCCCCCTGCACTGGAGACTGACAGCCTCCTGCCGCTGTGTCCAGAGGTCCCCACCTTGCACCCCGATGCCAGCCAACACCCTCCACACCTGTTTTTCAAAGCAGTTTTCTGAAGATAACCCCCCCTCAGCAGGAACTGGTCATCATCCACAGGCCCCCATTCAGTGGGGGAGGGGGAGGAGGTGGCTAATAGCTATCTTTCTAATGTTTAACTGCCAAACACTATATAGACTTTTACAGATCAGCTGATGTCCAGCACATCCAGGCCTCATTTTAAATCCCTTCTTATCCATTTACCCTCGCCATGATATACAAATGTTACGCTTCAGACCCAATCCCATAACTCTCCAAATCCTTTTATTTAGTATTATATATTCTAGCTCTGTGTAGTCTCATTCTCAGTAGAAATCCTTCTTTCAGTTTTTCTATGTTCTTGGCCTCAGTGAGTTCCTGTGGCAGTGAGTTCCAGAGTCTAATTATCTGATGAGGAAAAATGTATTTTCTCTTATCAGTTCTGAGTTTGCCACCTTTCAGTGTCAGTGAACATCCTTCACTCTTCTGTTAAGAGGCAAGGAAACTAGAATTCCCCAGTCTCCCTTCTCCAGACCAGTCACTATTTTATAAACTTTTCCCATGTCCCCGCTCTCAAGTAACAATCCCAATCTATTCAGTGTCTCCTCATAGCAGAGGTTTCGCAGACCCCTACTCACTCTTGTCACACTTCTCTGACCTCCTTGAATCCCTTGCTGGGATGATCAGTGCATCACAGTATCCAGGTGAGGCTGCACTACTGATTTATAGAATGGCGATAAACTATTCCCTTTATCATTCTCCATCTCATCCCTTATACGTGTCCTTTGCCTTTTTGGACTTTGGAAAGAGGTCTCACTTGGCCTGTCAATAATGATGCCCAGGTCTTTTCCATGAACTGTTACAGTTAATTTAGATCCCAGGGAGGTGTATGAGCAATTCAAACATTGCCCTCCGACGTCCATTACTTTGCATTTATCAACACTGAACTTCCCCTACCACCAGGTGGCCTGTTCACATGGCTTGGTTAGGTCCTTGTGAAGTTCCTCACACTCTGCTCTGGACAGTGAATGGGCAGCACAATGGCAGATGGGAGCAATAAGGGAATCGGGTAACCAGCTTACTGCACCAATGGCAGGAATTTTGGGAAAGTCACAGAGACCAGGGCAAATATCGTGGACAACCGGGGGGAAGCAAATGCATTGTAGTACTGATCTTCACAGAAGGAAGCAAGAGTCTATCCTGGAAATTAACACCTGAAAGTCTCACTCTTCCATCACCCCATATAAAATAATGGATGGAACACTGACAAGCATCACTAAACATCTAGAGGGGAATGGAATCATGAGCAGTAAGTTGCTTTGGGGAATAAATCTTGACACACACACAGCTGATTGTTTTTGTTGACATGCATTTTACAAAGGGAAAGGATGAAGACAAAGCAGAAGACATCAGCTATGGATTTTAGCAAAGAATTTGACATGGTGTCTCCTAAACCCTGTGCTTATAATTAATTCAAATTGGCTGGGGAATGAAAACTGCATCCAAGACAGAAAACTAGCTGCAGGGCCATAAACAAAGAGCAGTGTTAACCTCCCCAGTATCGCTGGGCACTGCCACGACCATTGCTAGACCTGCTCTCTTCCTAGAGTTGCTAATTTGGTTTGGATATATTCCTGGAGGTTTCATCATGTGACATGATCTTTAATTAAAGATTAATCTTTAATTCCTGGAGACTCCAAGTCAGTCCTGGAAGGTTGGCAACCCTATCGCTTCCTGGATCTTCACCAAGGCTCTAGGTGGATAATATGCAATGCAGATGATACTAAACTGGGAGGAACTGCTGGCACCTGAAGGACAGAGACATAATCCTAGAGATCTGCAGAAGCTGGACATATGGGAAGGACAAACTGGGATTCTGCTTGGGAAATACCAGGTCTGATGTCTGGGAAATATCCCAGACCCAGATAGTCAGTGGGAGGAAAACAACTGGGCAGCAGGAAAGGGTAGAAGAGCCTGAGTAGGGAGGGTGAATAGCAGCTCCCAGCATCACAGGGCTGCAAGAGGGTACTGTGAGTTTGGTCTGTATCCCCAGAGCAGGGAGGGGATGGGCCCTCTCTAGAGCACTCCAGGATATTGTTTCCATCCTGGACACCTCATGGCAAAGGTATTGACCAGCTGGATGGAGTTCAGAGAACAGTAGCAAAGATGCTAGAAGGATTCCTTTATATGAAAATACTAAGGAGCTAAACCTGATTATTTGGTGAAATGGTAATTAAGGATGTGTGTGTGCATACACACTAGCATGTATGTGTGTGCTCATCTGTACATGTGCTAGTGTCTGGGCATGTATATTACAGTGTGTGCATGAGTACGCATGTGTGTGAGATTACAGCTGACAGGCCTGTAGTGCACAAAAGGGAGCATGATTTAGGGGGTGTAAGTAGGAGCAATGGGATGGAATGAACAAAAGGAACCGTGAGCTTCATCGCCAGGAAAGCTCTGTGGTAGAGAGATGGATTAGGGCTGGGGAACTGTCTCCCAGGGAAGAGGGGAGTGAGCAAAGCCCTGGAAACATCCTGCATGGAAGGCTGCTGCCCTGGTCCCTGAGCTATTCTCTGGCTCTGATTCACTGGGGCTCTTTACCTTCCAGATGGGACGGCAGAGAGCCCAAGCACAGAAGGAAATATCCCTCATCCATCAGAATCATGCCCCCAGGGAATACCAGAACTTTATGTTCTGTTCTCCCTGCAGAGAAGAGAGAGTCCAACCCCCAGGAAGCTGTCGCTGGAGGATGGAGTTTGATTGCTGGCTGGTATGCCCATAGCTCAAGGCACTCTAGGGGCAAGGGGTTGGCATGCAGGATGGAGGGGCAGGCAGGCATTTAACTCCTTTGCAGCTGGGTGCAGCAATTCAGGAGAATGACTGCGTGCTCAAACCCTACGAGATAAAACCCTTGATCATCTGGCTAATGCAAACGAGAAGTGTGGAACCAGAATTGCTTTGTCAGAAATTAGATCTAAATGGTGAATAAAATAACAAGGAGCTGGGCTATTCCACCGGTAAAGTCTGAGGCCTTCCTTCTGCAGCCACATTAGGGCAGCAGCCATGAGTTAAAAAGCAGAAAGTCACATCCTCACATTCCATCTAAATGACATTAAATCAATGAAATATCAAGCTATTAAGAAGGCGCTCCTATATTAATAGTACCCACCATCACCAGATAAAGAAACAGATCTTAAGATGGTTAAAGAAAACTTTGTTTGATGGCATTCTGTCTGGCAAGAAATCACTTATCAACAGTTGTAATTGTGAAATCTATACTTCTTTATTGTTTTTGCCTTTATGGTCCTCACTTCTCTACTGTTTATCTGTATGGTCTCTGTCTGGTTCTTTGATTGTTTCTGTCTGTTGCATAACTCATTTTGCAAGATTTAAATCAGCTAAGGTGGTGGGGTATGATTGGGTAAAGAATTGTTTTGCAATATGTTAGGATTGGTCAAAGAATTATTTTGTAGCACTTTGTTTAAAATGATTGGTTAAGGTACAGCTAAGTAGGACTCAAGTTTAACTATATAAACTGGGGTACAAAAGCGAGTTCTTTGGACCCTAACTCCAGGACACAGGCCAAGATCAGAGCTGCCAGACCTAAACACCCTGCCGACCCTATTGGAGCGGCGAACAGCAGAGGCAAACAGCAGGAGTTTGCCTGGGAGTTCGCGTGGGGAGAGCGCACTGAGGCTTTCATCTGCAGGTTTCTCTGAGTAGTTCCTGCAACAGTTGAGGAAGCTCTTAAGAGGACGGTGATATGGAAGGTGAGCGATCAGCTGTTGTAACCTGCACAGGTTGTGCCATGTTTGTCTTTCTTCCACAGGACAGAAGCGACTTTGTCTGTACAAAGTGCAAGCTGGTCTCCATGTTGGAAGAGAAGGTTCGAGGGCTGGAGAAATGAGTGTCGACTCTGCGTTGCATAAGGGAAAATGAAGATTTCCTGGACAGACGTCAGGAAATGCTTCTACGGCCACAATGTTCTGAAGATTCAGAGCAGGCGCAGCAGGGACAGAAGGATTGTGAAGAGGTTTGGCAGCATGTGACCTCCAGAAGGAGAAAGAGGAGCGTCCATGCACCAGCAATGGAGATACAGGTGAGCAATCGTTTCCATGTTCTCTCTACAGGTACTAATGCGGAGAGTGGACTAGATGACCCATCTGAGGGAAGGGAGCAGAAGGAGACTCCACCAATTGGAAGGCAAAAGATGCACTGTCCTAGAGATGGGGGTTCCACGACCACCACTCCCAAGAGGAGGAGGAGGGTGGTGGTGGTCGGGGACTCCCTCCTCAGGGGGACTGAGTCATCTATCTGCCGCCCCGACCGGGAAAACAGAGAGGTCTGCTGCTTGCCAGGAGCTAGGATACACGATGTGACAGAGAGACTGCCGAGACTCATCAAGCCCTCGGATTGCTACCCCTTCCTGCTTCTCCACGTGGGCACCAATGATACTGCCAAGAATGACCTTGAGCAGATCACTGCAGACTACGTGGCTCTGGGAAGAAGGATAAAGGAGTTTGAGGCGCAAGTGGTGTTCTCATCCATCCTCCCTGTGCAAGGAAAAGGCCGGGGTAGAGACCGTCGAATCGTGGAAGTCAACGAATGGCTACGCAGGTGGTGTCGGAGAGAAGGCTTTGGATTCTTCGACCATGGGATGGTGTTCCAAGAAGAAGGAGTGCTAGGCAGAGACGGGCTCCACCTAACGAAGAGAGGGAAGAGCATCTTCGCCAGCAGGCTGGCTAACCTAGTGAGGAGGGCTTTAAACTAGGTTCACCGGGGGAAGGAGACCAAAGCCCTGAGGTAAGTGGGGAAATGGGATCCTGGGAGGAAGCACAAGCAGGAGAGCGCAAGAGGGGAGGACTCCTGTCTCATGCTGAGAAAGAGGGACGATCGAGGAGTTATCTTAAGTGCCTATACACAAATGCAAGAAGCCTGGGAAACAAGCAGGGAGAACTGGAAATCCTGGCACAGTCAGGGAACTATGATGTGATTGGAATAACAGAGACTTGGTGGGATAACTCACATGACTGGAGTACTGTCATGGATGGATATAAACTGTTCAGGAAGGACAGGCCGGGCAGAAAAGGTGGGGGAGTTGCGTTGTATGTAAGAGAGGAGTATGACTGCTCAGAGCTCCGGTATGAAACTGCAGAAAAACCTGAGAGTCTCTGGATAAAGTTGAGAAGTGTGAGCAACAAGGGTGATGTCGTGGTTGGAGTCTGCTATAGACCACCAGACCAGGGGTATGAGGTGGATGAGGCTTTCTTCTGGCAACTAGCAGAAGTTGCTAGATCGCAGGCCCTGGTTCTCATGGGAGACTTTAATCACCCTGATATCTGCTGGGAGAGCAATACAGCGGTGCACAGGCAATCCAGGAAATTTTTGGAAAGTGTAGGGGACAATTTCCTGGTGCAAGTGCTGGAGGAACCAACTAGAGGCAAAGCTTTTCTTGACCTGCTGCTCACAAACAGGGAAGAACTAGTAGGGGAAGCAAAAGTGGATGGGAACCTGGGAGGCAGTGACCATGAGATGGTCGAGTTCAGGATCCTGACACAAGGAAGAAAGGAGAGCAGCAGAATACGGACCCTGGACTTCAGAAAAGCAGTTCTCCCTCAGAGAACAGATGGGCAGGATCCCCTGGGAGAATAACATGAAGGGCAAAGGGGTCCAGGAGAGCTGGCTGTATTTTAAAGAATCCTTATTGAGGTTGCAGGAACAAACCATCCCGATGTGTAGAAAGAATAGTAAATATGGCAGGCGACCAGCTTGGCTAAACAGTGAAATCCTTGCTGATCTTAAACGCAAAAAAGAAGCTTACAAGAACTGGAAGATTGGACAAATGACCAGGGAGGAGTATAAAAATATTGCTCAGGCGTGCAGGAGTGAAATCAGGAAGGCCAAATCACACTTGGAGTTGCAGTTAGCAAGAGATGTTAAGAGTAACAAGAAGGGTTTCTTCAGGTATGTTAGCAACAAGAAGAAAATCAAGGAAAGTGTGGGCCCCTTACTGAATAAGGGAGGCAACCTAGTGACCGAGGATGTGGAAAAAGCTAATGTACTCAATGATTTTTTTGCCTCTGTCTTCACGCACAAGGTCAGCTCCCAGATTGCTGCACTGGGCAGTACAGCATGGGGAAAAGGTGACCAACCCTCTGTGGAGAAAGAAGTGGTTCGGGACTATTTAGAAAAACTGGACGTGCACAAGTCCATGGGGCCGGATGCGCTGCATCCAAGGGTGCTAAAGGAGTTGGCGGGTGAGATTGCAGAGCCTTTAGCCATTATTTTTGAAAACTCATGGCGATCGGGGGAGGTCCCAGATGACTGGAAAAAGGCTAATGTAGTGCCCATCTTTTAAAAAGGGAAGAAGGAGGATCCAGGGAACTACAGGCCAGTCAGCCTCACCTCAGTCCCTGGAAAAATCATGGAGCAGGTCCTCAAGGAATCAATTATGAAACATTTAGAGGAGAGAAAAGTGATCAGGAACAGTCAGCATGGATTCACGAAGGGGAAGTCGTGCCTGACTAACCTAATTGCCTTCTATGATGAGATAACTGGCTCTGTGGATGAGGGGAAAGCAGTGGATGTGTTATTCCTTGACTTTAGCAAAGCTTTTGATACGGTCTCCCACAGTATTCTTGCCGCCAAGTTAAAGAAGTATGGGCTGGATGAATGGACTGTAAGGTGGATAGAAAGCTGGCTAGATCGACGGGCTCAACGGGTAGTGATCAATGGCTCCATGTCTAGTTGGCAGCCGGTTTCAAGCGGAGTGCCCCAAGGGTCAGTCCTGGGGCCGGTTTTGTTTAATATCTTTATTAATGATCTGGAGGATGGTGTGGACTGCACTCTCAGCAAGTTTGCAGATGACACTAAACTAGGAGGCGTGGTAGATACACTAGAGGGTAGGGATCGGATACAGAGGGACCTAGACAAATTAGAGGACTGGGCCGAAAAAAACCTGATGAGGTTCAACAAGGACAAGTGCAGAGTCCTGCACTTAGGACGGTAGAATCCCATGCACTGCTACAGACTAGGGACCGAATGGCTAGGTAGCAGTTCTGCAGAAAAGGACCTAGGGGTCACAGTGGATGAGAAGCTGGATATGAGTCAACAGTGTGCTCTTGTTGCCAAGAAGGCTAACCCCATTTTGGGCTGTATAAGTAGGGGCATTGCCAGCAGATCAAGGAACGTGATCGTTCCCCTTTATTCGACATTGGTGAGGCCCCATCTGGAATACTGTGTCCAGTTTTGGGCCCCACACTACAAGAAGGATGTGGAAAAATTGGAAAGAGTCCAGCGGAGGGCAACAAAAATGATTAGGGGTCTGGAGCACATGACTTATGAGGAGAGGCTGAGGGAACTGGGATTGTTTAGTCTCCAGAAGAGAAGAATGAGGGGGGATTTGATAGCAGCCTTCAACTACCTGAAGGGGGGTTCCAAAGAGGATGGAGCTCGGCTGTTCTCAGTGGTGGCAGACGACAGAACAAGGAGCAATGGTCTCAAGTTGCAGTGGGGGAGGTCCAGGTTGGATATCAGGAAAAACTATTTCACTAGGAGGGTGGTGAAACACTGGAATGCGTTACCTAGGGAGGTGGTGGAGTCTCCTTCCTTGGAGGTTTTTAAGGCAGGCTTGACAAAGCCCTGGCTGGGATGATTTAGTTGGGGTTGGTCCTGCTTTGAGCAGGGGGTAGGACTAGATGACCTCTTGAGGTCCCTTCCAACTCTGATATTCTATGATTCTATGATTCTACTGTGCAGAAGCTAGAGGAGCTGCGCTGGCCAGCAGGAAAAGTTTGTCTGCCTTATTGGGAGTGGTGAGCATTCTATGCTTAGTGTGAGTATTCTGTTTTGGTAACTGTTAATAAATAGAGGTTAATAATATTACTATATTACTGTGTAAGGCTCTTTCACTGGTAAGAGGCCCCACAAACCCGCAGAAGAGTATGCCCTGAGCCCTAGAAACTGGGTATGGATAGATGCCTTTGACCCGGAGCCCTGGGAACTAGTTACAACCTGAGCCCTAGGAAATGGATATGGGTGGCCCTGAGCCCTAGGAACTGGGTAAGGGTGGGGGTGCCTAAATTAACAAGGTTATGCCTTGAGCCCACAAAAAGGTAAAGGTGGGGTGCCCTAGAATGTGCAGGTAACACCACCCATCACTCCCTTTTTGGGGTCTTCCAAAAAAAACTCTTTGGGGGAAAGTTGGCTACTCTGACACAACTGACTGAAATACAAAAATGGAGAAAGCTTCACCATCATGGCTGTCATCTCCACCATCTCCTGGAACCCCGAACCGTCATCATCCTAATCCTGAGAGGTGTCCTGACCAGACCAGGCTGGAGAGAGGGACCCAGATAATATCACCATCTCTACCACCTCTGGCTAAATCCCAAACTCCACCTGGGATATGAGATTTTGTCTCCCCTTTTCTTCCCTCCTCCCCCACCCCACATGTGTCCTTCTCCTTCTCTACCTTATTTCTTCCCTTTCCTAGCTTTCTCCTTTTACCTTCTGGCTAATGAGAGTGACTTAGATTGCCAAGACTGTATATTTTGCAACAATGCTGTAAGTCTCTGACCAGAAAAGTAGTTCAAAGCAATACCCTGAAAAGCTCGATGCTGGTACAAGTTTGCCAGGTCTTGTAGCAGCTGATGAGACCTCTGCTGGGCCTGTGTTTCTGCAGCAGTAAGATTGCAAGTGAGAATCAGCACCAGAGACAGAAGCAGCATTTTCTCTTTGCTGATCTTTTCTCTCCTCTCGTGTCTGTTTGTCTTGTTCTAGGAAATGAGATTGGACTTCAACAACAACAGCAACAATATGCGCTCCAGCCCACTCTTTTCCCCAAAAGAACAGTTATTACCGTATTTAGTGCCATCTAAGAGACTGTCAGACAAGGGGCTTTTCCTTATAGAGACTTCCCCCACTGAACAGAAAGGGAACAAGGGATACTGATACAATGAAAGCCTGACTTCACACTTTACAATGCAAAGGCTTTCACTGTTTTGCCTTCTTTTCTGTATCTTTAATAAAAGGTAAAAAGGATGTTTAATGGTTTGCTTGCCCTGGGACTTGTTTAACACTGTTTAATGTTTAATGTTTAATGCAGAGCTGCTCAGGGAGAACAGGAGGTTTAAATGCCAGCTCCTAAGCGACCAGAAGAGCTAGCAAAGTGTGAGATACAGAAAAGAAGGCAAAACAGTGAAAGCCTTTGCATTGTAAAGTATGGAGCCAGTTATTACCATCTTTAGCGCCATCTAAGAGACTGTCAGGCAAGGGGCTTCTTCCTTTCAGAGACTTCCCCCAGCTGAAGGCAAAGGGATCAATGGATGCCGATACAATGAAAGCCTGACTTCACTGACTTTCAACACCCATTTGTTCCTTGTTATTGCACTCCAAGCATGAGAAGAGTGCTAAACGACCCAAAAGGGGGTAGGGGGGTCATGAAGCGGTAAGTATAGTGTTTGGCAGCTCTCGGGGTCACGTCAGAAATACCTCTTGGCTGGAGGTTGTAGCTGCAACATCAAAACCTGTGAGGAGGGCCTGGGCGGCAAGATCAGAATCTTTTGGCGTTTCCTCAGGGGCTCATACGGTCTCTGAGGGTAGAATTGGGGGGACCTACAGCGTTGGGTGGGCAGTGGAATTTGTGCTTCGGGATGAGTATATATGCCGAGAGTGTCTCTGGAATCCTTGAGGATTTGCAGCGATTCAGCTGTCTTTTGGTTAAAACGATGGGATTCATCGAAAGGGAGGTCTTCAATAGCGCTCTGTACCTCCCTGAGGAAACCAGAGGAATGGAGCCAAGACTCCCTAAGCATAACTATGGCTGTAGCCATGGCCCTGGGGGAAATATCTGCTGCATCTACCACTGACTGGAGGGTTGTTCTGGCTAGCAGCTTCCCTTCCTCAATAAGCATCTGAAAATGAGCCCAATTGTGTTGTTGCAGGCTATCAGTAAATTCCTTGAATTTATTGTAATTCAAGAAGTCCTACGTGGCTAGTAATGTGTGATAATTCATGATCCTGACATGAAGGCTAGATGAGGAAAAAATCCACATTTGCCCTCCTTATCAGCTGGTGTATATCAAGGGTGCTGTTGTTTGGCTCATTCAGTCGCCACCTGGGCAACTAGGGAGTTTGGAGGAGGATGAGAACAAAAGGAATTCATACCCCTTGGCAGGAACAGAGTAACATTTTTCAGCCCCTTTGGGGCTAGCTATACATGTGGCAGGGGTGTGCTACGCTGTCTTGGCAGGCTCCAGAATAGTGTCATTAATTGGCAGTGCAATTCTGGCAAGGCTCAAAGTGTGGAGGATATCAAGCAACTTATGCTGACTATCCCGGATTTCTTCCAGGGGAATTTGGAGTTTCCCCGCGTTTCTCCACAACAGTTCCTGAAATTGCCAAAAGTCATCCAGAGGAGAAGGGGATGCTGCAGTCACCGCTTCGTCCAGAGATGAAGACAGAAATTTCGCCAGTTCCAGTGGCACCACCAGGACTAGACTAAGGGGTTCCTCCTCTACCAGCAGGTCCGAGCACCTGCTAGAAGGATCCCATGGGAGGAGGCAGGTGAAGGTTCCTCTCCCACTTCTGATTCATCGGAGGAGAAGGTGGACTCCAGTTTAAATGACAGCACTGTTAGAACCAGTGGAAGAGTGTAGATTACTGGAATGGATGGCAAGGGATCCCAAACCGGGGCATATCCCATGGTGGAGGAATAATCTCTCTAGAGGCGGAGAGGCCTGATGGATGGGGTGACTCTGGGTCTGGCAAGGCAAACACATGCTGGGGATTGGCTACGGTTCCGGATCTTCCCAGTGTCAGAAACTCCCTCTCTTTGCCTGCTATTGGTGCCAGTGCCATGGACTTTACCAGAATGGGAGGATCCCACATCTTGTGGGGGTGCCACTGATGATGGTACCTGTGGACCAGTGCTCGAAACTGCTGGCTCCATTGTTTGTGGGATTTCTTCTCGTGCCTATGGACTTAGCACAAGCTCTGTCCCCATGGCTCGGACTTTTAGAAGGAGCTTCCACTGTCTTTGATTTTGAGGAATACTTAGTCCTAAGCTTATGAGTATGCTTCCTTACCTCCCAACTAGTCCCCACCATGAAGTCCGTGGGGGTGGTTCCACACACACAGGATTCGGACGTAGTACTCCTTGCTGATTTAGGCCGATGTATCGGGGCGGGAGGGTTCCCTGGCCTGGGTCCGAATGAGGCCTCATGGCAAGCTCTATGAGGTGTTTCTGGAGACAGAGAGCCCGGCGTTCTTGAGTGTGGCTGGGGAAAGACTGGCAAATACTGCACCTGGACGTGATGTGAGCTTTCCCCTAAGCAGTAGAAGCAGTGTTGGTGTTTGTCGTTGTCCAAAAAGGAGTACGGGCAGGAGATGCAGAGTTTGAAGTCCGTAGTCCTGGGCATAGTCCGAAACTCACTCATGGGGGTGGGGGGAGAGGTTCTGGTGAAAAAAACAAGCCCCTCTGCCATCACTAAACTACAATATTACTACAAGAAACTGGTAAAACTACTAAAAAACTTAAAACTATGTACAATTATCTTATTTAAAAGTGTTTTAGAGACAAGGACATTGAAAGTTCCGATCCAGACCATGTGACGGTGAGGAGGAACTGGAGACGTGGTCAGCCTGCCCCGCCCTTTATCATCTTGGATGGAAGCAGAGGCGAGCCAGGGCTCATGAGCAGACCAATGGACACTACTTTCAAATTCTCTGACTTCAGGTGCATGGTGCGCATGCGTAACCCTCAATGGAATACAATAGGGATTATCATTTTAAGAAGAATGTAATTAAATTCAACATCTTTGTGCGTGGAGGGCGAATACAAAAGAAGTCCACCACAGTAGCATTTAACTTCAAAAAGGGGAGCTACACAAATATCAGAAAGCTAGTTAAATGGAAATTAAAAGGAGCTGCCACAAGAATGAAATGCCTGCAAGCTGCATGGAAACTTTCTAATAAAACTATAATGGAGACTCACATTAAATGTATACCCCAAATAAAAATAAATAAATGCCACCATGGCTAAACAACAGAGTAAAAGAGTCGGTTAGAGGCAAAACAGCATTCTTTAAAAATTGGAAGTCAAATCCTACTGAGGAAAATGGAAAGGAGCATAAACTCTGACAAGTCAAGTGGAAAACAATCACTAGGCAAGCCAAGAAAGAATTTGAAGAGCAACTAGCAAAAGACACAAAAACTAACAGAAATTTTTTTAAGTACATCAGAAGCAGGAAGCCCGTTGAACAATCAGTGGGGTCACTGAACAATCGAGGTGCAAAAGGAGCACTCAAGGAACACAAGCCCATTGCAGAGAAACTAAATGAATTTTTTGCATCAATCTTCACTGCAGAGGATGTGAAGGAGATTCCCACACTGGAGGCATTCTTTTTAGGTGACAGATGTGAGGAACTGTCCCAGATTGAGGTGTTGATAGAGGAAGTTTTGGAACAAATTGATAAATTAAACAGTAATAAGTCACCATGACCAGATCACTTCAGTCACTTCAGACCCAAGAGTTCTGAAGGAACTGAAATATGAAATTGCAGAACTACTAACTTTAGTATGAAACCTATCCCTTAAATCAGCCTCTGTATTAGATGACTGGAGGATAGCTAATGCAATGCTGATTTTTAAACAAGACTCCAGAGGTGAACCTGGCAATAAGCCGGGAAGCCTAACTTCAGTACCAGGAAAATTGGTTGAAACTGCAGTAGAGAACAACAGAGGGTCCTGTGGCACCTTTGAGACTAACAGAAGTATTGGGAGCATAAGCTTTCGTGGGTAAGAACCTCACTTCTTCAGATGCATCGTGGGTAAGAACCTCACTTCTTCAGATGCACTTCTTCAGATGCATTAGATGCATCTGAAGAAGTGAGGTTCCTACCCACGAAAGCTTATGCTCCCAATACTTCTGTTAATCTCAAAGGTGCCACAGGACCCTCTGTTGCAAAATAAACAGAGGCCTTTATTCCCATCCTGACAGAGCTATAGGTAACCAGGGAATAAATGGAATGCAG